>NW_021219833.1:0-562 GCF_002162155.2 Triticum dicoccoides
ACTGGCAGCAATCTCACGTGGCTGGAGTGCAAGTACCCGGGCCACCAGTGCAATACCTGCAAGGTAACAATATTACAGATTTATTGTCTTACAGTTGCATCTGTTAATTAACTTGGTGTTGCATATACCACTAGGGACCCCATCGACCATATGAGCCAAATAGACATCACAAGAAGGTGATGTGTGGAGATCAGTTTTGTACTGATCTCCACAAAGACCTACCTCATTATCCGGAACCTCGATGTTACACTCAACATCCACACGAATGTCACTACCATATTCAGTATGTTGGCGGGACGTCATCGGAAGGGTTCATCGTCAACGACACGGTGTCTGTCGATGTGCTCTCTCCCTCTCTTCCTTCCAGGAGAGTACAAATTTTCTTCGGGTTCGGGTAAGACACTCCTAACTGATATGTTCTCGCATGTGCACTGCCTACTGGATTTGTATGTTGATTATGGTCACGCTTTGTTTGTGCAGATGTGGATGTAACCAGAAACCACTGAAAGATTCACCCGTAGATGGCGTCCTTGGTCTTGGGATGGGAAAGGTAGGTTTTGTC
>NW_021219834.1:0-1966 GCF_002162155.2 Triticum dicoccoides
ATCAAGTAATGTGATGTTCATTTACTAAATTCTGGTATGTTTCCCTGTCAGCCAACAAGAATCGTTTACATTTTTCTGCACTGTATTGGGAACAGTTTTATCATCCGAGGATACATACAAAGTACAAGTTGTGCTATTCGATATCTTCTCTTTTTATTCTGGAATGCACCTTTCTGATATTCTTTTTTATTCTTATTTGTTGCATACCTTATTTATTAGAAGGTCTAATTGCAAGTATTTTCAAGGTCTAATTGTTACGCAAGATTTTCTTTGCAGTGTGCATGAATTTCATAGAATAGTTTTATTCCAAGTACAGAAGAAATTGAATCTTTCTTGCATGACCTATGTTTTTATCTATGAGTGACCGTAGTTGAATATGTGTTGAATTGTTCAAATTTGTTGTCCTTTTGTATCTTCCAGTCTTGTCATACATTGTATCTTCCTTTTTCATGACCCAAAAATAGCTGAGAAAGCATGACATGCCATAATTTGTTTTCCATCCTAGGCTCATTTCCAGGCCTGCTATTATTCTATTTGTCCTTATTAAACTGTATCCTTTTTGTGGGCTCTCCTCTCCTTAATCAACTACCTGTTGAGGATGTTTAAAAAAGACACTGCCAATAGCAGATCACTCTATTGTTGCCCCTCTTCCACCAACAATTCACTACGATAATGTATTTCCAATGTCATTTTTGTACGGGGTTTCTTAATCCTGTTTCGGGTCAATTGCTTGATTCAGGCAGATCATGGAGGAGGACGCCTCGGGCTCGCTGTGTTGCCATCATCGGGACGAGTGGAGGCTGCTGCTTGCGTAGATGCTTCCAGGAGGAGCGCTAGAGCGCATTGTCGCCATCGATAGGAGGAACACCAGATGGAAATCAAGCCAAGGTGAGCCCCCTTGTCCTTTCCTTGCATTTTCATGGCGCTATGTGGTGCTGAATGGACGAAGAGGAGGTCCTGGCCGGCACGTTACCTCACAATCTTGATTGGTTTTTGAAATGACCTCGCTTGGTTGGATTTTCACATGAATTTTACATCTAAAATCATGATTGGCTTGTATGAACTATAGGGAATCCCGTGAGTCTGGGTCCTGGCCGGAAGCGCCGGATGTGTTGCTGCAGTTGTTGGTCTGTGGGTTGGCCTTGGTCTTGATCCGTTCTTTCTTGTTCTTGGGTCCTGGTCGAAAGCGCCGAAAACTTCAACTCTATCAAAGATAGATTAGCTCTCATTTTTCCTTACTGCACACACAGGTGTTGTGTGTTTATGGGCCGCGCTGACAGTGAGGACCTGACTGCTGCACAAATCTTCTATCCTTGCATGCAATGTACTGATATGTTTTTCCTGAAGGTTAGTATATATTCATATTGCGGACAACCCTGGGTAAAATCAAAGTTAGTAGTACTTACATAATGTAAATAAGGTTACTGATGTTTTCTGATTTCACCCGACATTGTAGCGTGGTATACCTTTATTCCAGATTTCTTGATTGTCATTCATTATCTCTAATCCGTTGCTTTGTGCAGGCGGGCATATGCCAGTTGGGCATGGAGCAAAGAAAGGTAAACATGTTAGTGAGGGAATACTGCGTTGACATCAAAAGGAAGAACAAACCAATTATTCTCTCACATTGTATCCTGATCTGCCCTGCTACAATATGTCTTTTTCTATATTGTGTTTTTCTTCTTACTATCGCTGATATATGTGTCTCATTGATTATGGTATTAGACTTCCAAGATAGTGGTTCATTGCCAGTCTGTACAAAAACACAAAATAGTGGCTCATGTGAGGTGTATCTGAGACTAAGGGTTAATTTAATTCTCAAGTTATATGCATGATGCGCAAGTCCATCTCAATCAGCCCATCCAAAAATGGAACAGAACTAAAAATTCTATAGAAAATCTCATGTTTATTTTAGTCTTGGAGTTTAATTTACCAGATTTCAAACTGAGCGCTTTTTGGAAAACTT
>NW_021219835.1:0-771 GCF_002162155.2 Triticum dicoccoides
GTGCTATGTGTGGGTTTTCAAAACTCGTTGTTTGGGTCGATTCTGGCCCGTTTCTTGGACTATACTTAGTTTTGGGGTCCCGAAGTGATTTCCATGATTGACCAATCTCGGGGTGCGATTACGTGTGGTCATCAACACTCTCAATTTCGGCCAATTCTGGTCCGTTTCGTGCACTATTACTCACTGTTCTGGGTCCCAGAGCGATTTCCATGATTAACGATCCCAGGAGTGCATTTACATGTCCGTCATCAACACTCATAGTTTTGGCCAATTCTGACCCGTTTCGTGGACTATTACTCACCGTTTTGGGGCCCCGAAGCGATTTCCACAGTCGTTCAACCCCAAAGTGCGCTTACATGTCGGTCATCAACACTCGCAGTTTTGCTTGATTCTGACCCGTTTCGTGGACTATTACTCACTATTTTGGGGTCCTGGAGTGATTTCCACGATTAACGAACCCCTGAGTGAGTTTACGTGTCGGTCATCAATAATCCTAGGTTTGTCCGATTCTGGCCTCTTTCATGGACTATTACTCACCGTTTTGGGGTCGCAAAATGCTTTCCATGGTTGTCGAACCCCAAGGTGTGCTATGTGTGGGTGTTCAAAACTCGTAGTTTGGGTCGATTCTGGCCCGTTTTTTGGACTATACTTAGTTTTGGGGTCCCGAAGTGATTTCCACGATTAGCAAATCTCGGGGTGCGTTTATGTGTGGTCATCAACACTCTCAATTTCGGCCAAATCTGGTCCGTTTCGTGCACTATTACTCACCGT
>NW_021219836.1:0-1305 GCF_002162155.2 Triticum dicoccoides
TATCCCCTTGATGAAGGTGTGCCAAATATCCGGTCCTAATAACAAATGGACATCGCACCAAATCCTAACATCTATACCGGATGCCCCAGCCCAGCCACACACCGGGACTGGGTCCCATACCGGTCTGATGCACTCTCATAGGCTGCCGCCGCCATCTTCCACCGGTCCATCTCTAGAGCAGGAACTGACACATCGACCTTGCCTGGCCTGCCGTCAATGCCACCACGGCGCCAGACAAATCCACCATCCTACACGTATCCGCCCACACGCGCCCGTTGCCGAACCTCCACAGCGCCATGCCACCGGGATCCGTCGTCGGCCTTACGGTGGATGTGACACCACCCCTCCGCTTGTCCCGTCCAACCAACACTTGCTCCAAAGCGATGCCCTCAGGAGGGACACCCGCATCGAAGGTGCCATCATCATCCGATTTGGTAGATCCAGATCTAGGGTTTCCCCCGGAGCATCACGAGTGGGGTGCCATGACCTGCAACAATGATGCCTCGAGAAGGGAACGACGTCATACACGCCGCCATCGTCCGCCATGATCGAAGAAGGTGCAATTTTCACCGGATGCTGCACACCCTGAGCACGTAGCTGACCGGATCCAAGTAGAGCCTCGCCGTGAAGACAAACGGTGCCATCGGAACGCCGGCAGGGGGCCTCCAGCCGCCCCTCACCGGTCCCTCCATGCGTTGTTGGCCGGCCAAAGTCACGCTGAGACAGATCTGGCCGGGACTCCAAATCCATGGCCACCAGCGGAACCTAACTGTATGTAGAGGAACCAACCCGCCTGCAAGCTGAGAAACGCCGTCCACCGTCGCTTAGTTAGAGCCTCCGCTCAAACTGCTGCCCGCGCGCCCTCCACAAGTGACGCCCTTGCCGTCTGCCGGGAGTCCCACAGCTAACTGCCCACCCAGACGCCTTGGGCGGCGGGCCCACAGCCACCACAGATCTAGCCAGCGGCAGCGGCGGTAGTGGAGGCGACGCGCGGGGGTACGAGGGGAGTGAGCCTATCTCAACTGGTTGGGGGAGGTGATGTACAAACCCAACACCTGGGTTCCCGAAGCATTAACAACATATTTGTTCACGAGTGATAGTTTGGTCAGCGATGAATATGATCTTGTAAACCCCTTCCTCGAAGATCTAGTAGTTATCATCGTTGTAAATTAGTGACATTAGAAATGATGGTACTACTCGAGCACCCGGTCTCGACCTCCGAGATGAAAGCCTAGGTTTGACCCGAGTTGATTACACTTGGCAATGACGATGTTTTTACGTCATTACCTTGTTGAAGGCATTGCT
>NW_021219837.1:0-2262 GCF_002162155.2 Triticum dicoccoides
GTAGCAACATTTTATATAATTAAATACAATAGCTAAGTAACATAAATTTTTACCATTACAATTGTAATATGATACTAGTTGAAATAGATATAAAATTTTAGTATAAAAATATGTATATTTTTCGTTCTCCTCGGTAGAAAAAAACACGTGGAATGCCTTTGTTTACAATACTTTAACATCTCATTACCCTCTATTTATTGCCACCAGGATCTCAAACACTTCAAAGTAGAAAATATAAATTTTTTATTTGAGTTAGACATGTTAAGAAAAAGCAACCGATGCATGAAAAAATAAAAAGAAAGGGGACAAATAACCTTGTGATGCATGTAGCAGTACCTCCACACAATGAGAAGAAAAATATGGTACAACATAATTCTACCAATACTCAATGCATCAAACATGCGATATGCAAAAGCACGAAGGCCTCGCACATATATTAGGTATATAAACTGTAAAAACAAACCAACAACGGCATAATCAACAAATACCAGCTAAACCAAAAGGAAGATATGTGTATGGGAGGGTAGAAACTAAAGCTCGAGCAAATGGATATCCAATTTCATCACAATCTTCTATCTTAGTATCTATCAAGTTCAATGTAGAGATTGCAACAAGGGTGGAGGCAGACCTAGTTTTTACCATCTCTGCCATGGCTTCTTTACCCAATGAAAAGACAAAGAGTTGCCCAACAGAAACTACAAAGAGCATCACCAACATCATAATCTGTAACAAGATTTGAAAAGTCAAATTTGTACTGAGATCAATAGAGTTGAAATAAGTCTTAAACTTATTTTTCCATTTATCAACATGAGAATCACGTGTGCATTTCTTCTATGGAGATACTCGAGAAGCAATTCATATGAATATTGCAATGACAAATAAAATGTGAGGTTACAATATCTAACGTGTTGAATGAACTAAATGGTCACCCCCAATAATCCTGAGGGGGTGCTCACACATGTTGGACCTCAACGCTCCATCCCCTTGTGAGCATCCTTGTACACCGACCACGTTTTTGTCTTCAACAAGCCTTATATTCGAGCTTCGTGCCATCAAGTAGATTCTCAAGCTATTTGGTGATCTTCCAGCCTGCACAGTATGTGCATCTCCAATGCGGCTCACCAAATCGGCCCTAAATGTACGGAATGGGCGGTCAGGAAATTTTTGCCACCCAAGGGCAACCACCAAAAATGTCCGGGCCAGTACGGACATCTGAAATCCCACAAACCAGAATCAAATGAAAAGGAGGTTTGCGAGCGCCCGGACCTCTGCCACGTCAGGCCCCAACATGCTCGGACCACCTAAAACCCTCCACCCCCGCCACGTCCCCTCACTCTTAGCTCAGCATTCATGCCGACGTGACCGACGTGATGACTTCCCACTTGCATTCATGTTCACTAGTGGAAAAATGGCTAGCCACAACTTTAATGGATGACGCCTCATTTTTAATTCACGCTACCACTATTTTTAAAAAAATAGTGGTTGCGTTGACATATTTGGTACGTCACCGCTATGTCATTACTGGTGGCGTGTCGCTTTAAATCCACACCACTACTATTTGGGATCCAGCAGCCTACCCGGTCGCAAGTTAGTGGTGACGTGTAACTTTTTGTCACGCCACCAGTAGTAGACATACTGATGGCGTGTGACTTTTTTCGATGCCACCACTAATAAGACAAGTCTATACAAAAAGAAAAAACTGTCAAAAATTACTTATGGTGTGCGGATTATTATTATGGGTACTCGTGGGTATTATTATTATGGCAAAGCACAATCCGTCCATGCGGAATCCATGCCTTGCTTAGCCTCAAGACCAAATGGAAATTTGTATAGTTAACCGCATGCACCAGCTAGTTATAACCACATGATATAACTAGTAATTGATACAATTTTTGCTTTCACATTGAACGGTTCCATCTTCTCTCAATCTGTTTCTAACAATTTCTCTCGATACCTTAATTGAATGGTTATTGGTCATTTCAAGCAGAAAACACAAAATATCATAACAGAGTACTACCATAACAAAGTTGCAGCATGGGTTCACGCTCTTGTTTGTTTGCTTTGTTCTTATGATTTTGTTTTCTGAAACTTTTTGTTTTGTCAAGCCGTGCGTTTAGTGAGATTTTGTTTAGGTCAGTGAAAACCACCAGTTGCCTCTACAAGGATTGCTGCCTTGTCAAGGAAGAAAATTTGTATGATCCTTGCTTTTGGCATCACATCAAGAGCTCCTGCTATGCGATAAAGAAGTTGTTGTCATATTAA
>NW_021219838.1:0-1496 GCF_002162155.2 Triticum dicoccoides
GCTTCCATGGTTGACTCAGGTCTCTCGTCATGCACAGCCAGAACTGCGTGTGTTGTCTGTGGCGCCAACGCGTCGTCAGCGTCCCAAGTCCATCGCCTCCTTATGAAATGGCGGGGCATGCGTGTCACAGCGTTCATGTCCATGACTTTTAGTATGTGACAGCACACAATGCCGTCCCGTTCGAATTTGCAGCATTGGCAGTAGTACTCGCCTTCGCCTATCGAGGCTCTGACGAAGTAGTTCCTTCCTTTGTCCGCGTCTTCAGGTTCTGAATCTGACATGCCCAAAATAGAACACACCTTGAACGTATGTTCGTCCACCCGGAAAGCCGTGAACATGCTGGCACGCTTTATTTCTTCCTGGAATCTGCAAGTTTTGTGTGTTTTCTGTTAAACTTTCGTGCGATCTTTTTCTTGTACACCCTTATGTTGTCATGGAAATAGAAATACATTTTGTTTGAACATGGCAAACATAGTTCATTGAACATGGCAAATAAATTACGTTGAACATGGCAAATGCAGTACACTACACATGGCTAATGCATTACAACATACATGGCAATTGCAGTACAACAGACATGGCAATTGCAGTACATTTTCAACTGGATATCGTCATTTCCACACCAACATTCCCCAATGGAAGCACATTGCATAAAACATGGCAACTGCATTTTTTATTAAACATGGCATCTACAGCTGAGTAAACATGTCAATTGCATTTCAAAAAAAAGGCAGATGCATTTCATTAAACATGGCAACTGCATTTCAGCATATGTGTCGCCAATATAACATTTTTTTAGCATTTTTTGACATTGGCATTTGCATGCCAACATGCTCCAATGGAAGCACAGCGCATAAAACATGGCAACTGCACTTCATTCAACAAGGGAAATGCACCCGAGCAAGTATGCCAAAACAAAATTTTCATTTTAACATGGCAACTGCATCTGAGTAAGCATGGCAAACAGTATTTCATTAAACATGGCAGCTGCATGTCATGGCAACTACATTGCACTCAATAAGGCCCCTACTGACTTGGTGCTTTTTATGCAAATAAGACTGTAATGCAACTTACTTACTTGTTAAAGATCTTGTTGGTGTATATCTTGCTCATTTGCCTCTCCATCGGTAAATACGTTAGCAATTTTGGCTGCTTTAGGGCTGTGGTCGCTTCTTGCTGTAGCTCAGATCCCAGAATTTTTTGTTGCAAAGCTGTGTACTGCTTGGCAAACTGTAGCAATGAGTTGCCAAGGCTGACGTACCGCTTTAAAACAGCATTGAACCCCTCGCTGCGCTGCGTAGTCTGCAGAAAGGGGAAGAAGCACTGCATGAAGTAGGCCGGCACCCAGTACATTCGCTTCTCCCACAGGCTAACAAGAGTCTCGTTGTCCTGGACTTGATGTGTTTCAGTCATGGCCATCCAGCTCCTTTCAAACTCCTCCACCGTCAAGCTGTGGTCCACGCACAGCTCGAATGCCTTGTGCAGCTCTGGACGGT
>NW_021219839.1:0-778 GCF_002162155.2 Triticum dicoccoides
CCCAATTTCAGACATAGTGGTAGAAGGTAAGGGACTACTCATAACGACAAGCAAACGAACTAACGCACGAGCAAACAAAAAGCAAGCGGGCAAAAAGAGGCAAACGGGAAAGAGAAGGAGGATAGAGAGAGAGGGCAAATAAAACGGCAAGGGTGAAGTGGGGGAGAGGAAAACGAGAGGCAAATGGCAAATAATGTAATGCGGGAGATAAGGGTATGTGATGGGTACTTGGTATGTTGACTTTTGCGTAGACCTTCCCGGCAACGGCGCCAGAAATCCTTCTTGCTACCTCTTGAGCACTGCGTTGGTTTTCCCTGAAGAGGAAGGGATGATGCAGCAAAGTAGCGTAAGTATTTCCCTCAGTTTTTGAGAACCAAGGTATCAATCCAGTAGGAGGCTACACGCGAGTCCCTCGTACCTGCACAAAACAAATAAATCCTCGCAACCAACGCGTTAAGGGGTTGTCAATCCCTACACGACCACTTACGAGAGTGAGATCTGATAGATATGATAAGATAATTTTTTTGGTATTTTTATGATAAAGATGCAAAGTAAAATAAAATCAAAGTAAAAGCAAAAGTAAATAACTAAGTATTGGTAGATTAATATGATGAAGATAGACCCGGGGGCCATAGGTTTCACTAGTGGCTTCTCTCGAGAGCATAATTATTCTACGGTGGGTGAACAAATTACTGTTGAGCAATTGACAGAATTGAGCATAGTTATGAGAATATCTAGGTATGATCATGTATATAGGCATCACGTTCGAGACAAGTAG
>NW_021219840.1:0-1089 GCF_002162155.2 Triticum dicoccoides
TTATTTAGGTCCGTCTCGAGTCGATGTTTCTTTCATGTCCGTCTAGTTTTTTTTTTGTTGAACGAAAGGGGTTGCCCCCCTGCCCCAATTTTATAGATTGAAGCAGAACGAAAGTCAGTCACTACAACAGTCTTGCACCACCAGGGAATAAAAGCTACGCTACAGGGGAATACATCACCCAGAATTGAGAGCAGAAGTTCTCTACACATGAAGCTATCTCAACTTTATTTATTACAGACCTCATGAGCACCAGCTTCAACCTCTCCATTCCTCCAGCTCAGGTGGCCCCTCCTTGTCTCATTTCCACGCGATTCGCATCAGTTCTCCACACCGCTTGTCCAATAGAAGAATGCATCGCTGAAGCAGGGTTGCTTGAGTATCGTCGCAGGGAACTTTCCACTAATGTAAATAGCAGCTTAGTTTTGCAAGAATGCAGTTCATGTTTTTCCACTTCTGCCCCTATGTTGCTCATCTAGCTGGTTGGAACATGTAGGATTTCATCTTTGCTTGCTTCCTTGTGCTAGCTGTTTCAGGCTTTCAGCCCCGACGTCTCAGATAATTTAGTCAATTCTATTCAGAAAGAACATGCTAAAACTTTGGCATACATAGACAATCTGCAGTCCATTTATTATAGAGAAAAGCATATCTTTTGTCATTGAACTCTGTTTAAAGTGTAGAAATGATCCATCAACTCCAAAACCGGTAGCATCTCTATCAGATGCCATCAACATAATTCCTCTCAAACCTTCTCCCTATCTCAAAATCTCAAATATTTGGGGTGACTAAACTTTTGCTCAGCTAGAAGATGCCCTAACTTAATCCCCTAAAAGAATCAACTACAAATTGTTATACACAAACTCATTTCAAACAACGTAATTGCATAATGCGACAACGCTTTCTCATTAGCATCATACATAACATAAGTAACAGTCCATTCCTACTACGTTGGCCTCATACATAGCATAATTCCAAATACGTAGCTTATGTCAAGAACATTTTTCTAATACATGTTCACTAGTGCAGAACCGGCCTTCAGTGCCGGTTTGTAAAGGCCAACCGGCACTAAAGAGTGGGGACTAAAGCCCCCCC
>NW_021219841.1:0-1450 GCF_002162155.2 Triticum dicoccoides
ATGTTCACTAAACGGTCATAATTTTGTCATTCGGAGTCCATGTCGGACCCGTAAGTACTCAAACTGCTCGCGGCGAGCGCACGAATCCAAAAAATACTCCCTCTTGAGGCAAGAGGCCCGGAGTACCCTCAAATTCAGCCTTAAGCAGGACTTTTTGGCATTGAAAGTCATAGAACATCATTCGTCGCTGTTTTTCAGACAAGTTTCTGAACCCATTGGCACTTCCTTTTGAAGGGCATTCGAGAGATTATGTTGCTTATACACATTAGCCCCCCTGGTAGGGACAAACGCACCTTTCTGCAGATGCTCTATGATCCGGGCAATTTCATTTGGCCGTAAATTGAAGAAAATCCAGCGGCTATATGCCTTATTCTCCTTGTTTTCGCCGGATGGCATGTTGTAACTCATGCGCGTAAAAGCCAAGAACAAAAGGGCATTCCTGGAATTGGTCAATATATATGTGGAAACGATATCTCCTCTATAGAAGACAAGAAATTTTGGGGAAATCAGGCAAAAAGCGCACGACAAAATGAAGTACTTTCAAGGATTGCCATAGAAAGGACAGATGTTCACTAAACGGTCATAATTTTGTCATTCGAAGTCCGTGTCGGACCCACAAGTACTCAAACTGCTCGCGGCGAGTGCGTGAATCCAAAAAATATTCCCCGCTTGAGCCAAGAGGCCAGGAGTACCATCAAATTCAGCCTTAAGCAGGACTTTTTGGCACTGAAAGTCAAAGAACATCATTCGTCGCTATTTTTCAGACAAGTTCCTGAACCCATTGGCACTTCCTTTTGAAGGAAATTCGAGAGATTATGTTGCTTATAGACATTAGTCCCCCTGGTAGGGACAAACGTACCTTTCTGCAGATGCTCTATGATCCGGACAATCTCATTTGGCCGTAAATTGAAGAAAATCCAGCGGCTATATGCCTTATTCTCCTTGTTTTCGCCGGATGGCATGCTGTAACTCATGCGCATGAAAGCCAAGAAGAAAAGGGCATTCCTCGCATTGGTCATTATATATGTGGAAACGATATCTCCTCTATAGAGGACAAGAAATTTTGGGGCAATCTGGCAAAAGCGCACGAGAAAATGAAGTACTTTCAAGGACTGCCATAGAATGGACAGATGTTCACAAAAACTGTCATAATTTTTTCATTCGGAGTCCGTGTCGGACCCATAAGTATTGAAACTGCTCGCGGCGAGCGCGTGAATCCAAAAAGTACTCCATGCTTCCGCCAGGAGGCCCGGACTACCCTCAAATTCAGCCTTAAGCAGGACTTTTTGGCATTGAAAGTCATAGAACATCATCGTCACTGTTTTTCAGACAAGTTTCTGAACCCATTGGCACTTCCTTTTGAAGGGAATTCGAGAGATTATGTTGCTTATAGACATTAGCCCCCCTGGTAGGGACAAACGCACCTTTCTGCAGATGCTCTATCATCCGG
>NW_021219842.1:0-542 GCF_002162155.2 Triticum dicoccoides
TCTCGGCGTCCGTCATCGCTACCGCGACGACGTCCGCCTCGACTCGCGTTACGCTAAGACAGGGTGGGAATGGTGTCACGTGCTCGTCTTGGCGTCCGCCGTCGCTACCGCGACGACGTCTGCCTCGACTCGCGTTACGCTAAGACAGGGTGGCACTGTTGTCACGTGCTCGTCTCGGCGTCCGTCGTCATTACCGCGACGACGTCCGCCTCGACTCGCATTACGCTATGACAGGGTGGCAGTGGTGTCACGTGCTCGTCTCGGCGTCCGTCGTCGCTACCGCGACGATGTCCGCCTCGACTCGCGTTACGCTAAGACAGGGTGGGAATGGTGTCACGTGCTCGTCTCGGCGTCCGTCGTCGCTACCGCGACGATGTCCGCCTCGACTCGTGTTACGCTAAGACAGGGTGGCACTGGTGTCACGTGCTCGTCTCGGCGTCTGTCGTCGCTACCGTGACGACGTCCGCCTCGACTCGCGTTATGCTAAGACAGGGTGGCACGTGCTCGTCTCGGCGTCCGTCATCGCTACCGCGATGACGTCC
>NW_021219842.1:1663-2340 GCF_002162155.2 Triticum dicoccoides
TCTCGGCGTCCGTCGTCGCTACCGCGACGACGTCCGCCTCGACTCGCGTTATGCTATGACAGGGTGGCAGTGGTGTCACGTGCTCGTCTCGGCGTCCGTCGTCGCTACCGCGACGACGTCCGCCTCAACTCGCGTTACGCTAAGACACAGTGGCACGGGTGTCACGTGCTCGTCTCGGCGTCCGTCGTCGCTACCGCGACAACGTCCGCCTCGACTCGCGTTACGCTAAGACAGGGTGGGAATGGTGTCACGTGCTCGTCTTGGCTTCCGTCGTCGCTACCGCGACGACGTCCGCCTCGACTCGCGTTACGCTAAGACAGGGTGGCAGTGGTGTCACGAGCTCGTCTCGCTGTCCGTCGTCGCTACCGCGATGACGTCCGCCTCGACTCGCGCTACGCTAAGACTGGGTGGCACTGGTGTCACGTGCTCGTCTCGGCGTCCATCGTCGCTACCGCGACGACGTCCGCCTTGACTCGCGTTACGCTAAGACAGGGTGGCAGTGGTGTCACGTGCTCGTCTCGGCGTCCGTCGTCGCTACCGCGACGACGTCCGCCTCGACTCGCGTTATGCTAAGACAGAGTGGCACGTGCTCGTCTCGGCGTCCGTCATCGCTACCACGACGACGTCTGCCTCGACTCGCGTTACGCTAAGACAGGGTGGGAATGGTGTCACGTGCT
>NW_021219842.1:3512-4854 GCF_002162155.2 Triticum dicoccoides
GGCGTCCGTCGTCGCTACCGCGACGACGTCCGCCTCGACTCGCGTTATGCTAAGACAGGGTGGGAATGGTGTCACGTGCTCACCTCGGCGTTCGTCGTCGCTACCGCGACGACGTCCGCCTCGACTCGCGTTACGCTAAGACAGGGTGGGAATGGTATCACGTGCTCGTCTCGGCGTCCGTCGTAGCTACCGTGACGACGTCAGCCTCAACTCGCGTTACGCTAAGACATGGTGGCAGTGGTGTCACGTGCTCGTCTCGGCGTCCGTCGTCGCTAACGCGACGACGTCCGCCTCGACTCGTGTTACGCTAAGACAGGGTGGGAGTGGTGTCACGTGCTCGTCTCGGCATCCGTCGTCTCTACCGCGACGACGTCCGCCTCGACTCGCGTTAGGCTAAGACAGGGTGGCAGTGGTGTCACGTGCTCGTCTCGGCGTCCATCGTCGCTACCGCGACGACGTCCGCCTCGACTCGCGTTATGCTAAGATAGGGTGGCAGTGGTGTCACGTGCTCGTCTCGGCGTCCGTCGTCGCTACCGCGACGACGTCCGCCTTGACTCGCGTTCCGCTAAGACAGGGTGGGAATGGTGTCACGTGCTCGTCTCGGCGTCCGTCGTCGCTACCGCGACGACGTCCGCCTCGACTCGCGTTACGCTATGATAGGGTGGGAGTGGTGTCATGTGCTCATCTCGGCGTCCGTCGTCGCTACCGCGACGACGTTCGCCTCGACTCACGTTACGCTAAGACAGGGTGGCACGGGTGTCACGTGCTCGTCTCGGCGTCCGTAGTCGCTACCGCGACGACGTCCGCGTCGACTCGCGTTACGCTAAGACAGGGTGGGAATGGTGTCACGTGCTCGTCTTGGCTTCCGTCGTCGCTACCGCGACGACGTCCGCCTCGACTCGCGTTACGCTAAGACAGGGTGGCACTTGTGTCACGTGCTCGTCTCGGCGTCTATCGTCGCTACCACGACGACGTCCGCCTCGACTCACGTTACGCTAAAACAGGGTGCCACTGGTGTCACGTTCTCGTCTCGGCGTCCGTCGTCGCTACCGCGACGACGTCCGCCTTGACTCGCGTTACGCTAAGACAGGGTGGCACTGGTGTCACGTGCTCGTCTCGGCGTCCGTCGTCGCTACCGCCACGACGTCCGCCTCGACTCGCGTTATGCTAAGACAGGGTGGCACGTGCTCGTCTCGGCGTCCGTCCTCGCTACCGCGACGACGTCCGCCTCGACTCGCGTTATGCTAAGATAGGGTGGGAATGGTGTCACGTGCTCGTCTCGGCGTCCGTCGTCGCTACCGCGATGACGTCTGCCTCGACTCGCGTTACGCTAAGACAGGGT
>NW_021219842.1:4881-5578 GCF_002162155.2 Triticum dicoccoides
CTCGGCATCCGTCGTCGCTACCGCGACAACGTCCGCCTCGACTCGCGTTACGCTAAGACAGGGTGGGAATGGTGTCACGTGCTCGTCTTGGCTTCCGTCGTCGCTACCGCGACGACGTCCGCCTCGACTCGCGTTACGCTAAGACAGGGTGACAGTGGTGTCACGAGCTCGTCTCGCTGTCCGTCGTCGCTACCGCGACGACGTCCGCCTCGACTCGCGCTACGCTAAGACTGGGTGGCACTGGTGTCACGTGCTCGTCTCGGCGTCCATCGTCGCTACCGCGACGACGTCCGCCTTGACTCGCGTTACGCTAAGACAGGGTGGCAGTGGTGTCACGTGCTCGTCTCGGCGTCCGTCGTTGCTACCGCGACGATGTCCGCCTCGACTCGCGTTACGCTATGACAGGGTGGCAGTGGTGTCACGTGCTCGTCTCGGCGTCCGTCATCGCTACCGTGACGATGTCCGCCTCGACTCGCGTTACACTAAGACAGGGTGGGAATGGTGTCACGTGCTCGTCTCGGCGTCCGTCGTCGCTACCGCGACGATGTCCGCCTCGACTCGCGTTACGCTAAGACAGGGTGGCACTGTTGTCACGTGCTCGTCTCGGCGTCCGTCGTCGCTACCGCGACGACGTCCGCCTCGACTCGCGTTATGCTAAGACAGGGTGGCACGTGCTCGTCTCGGCGTCCGTCATCGC
>NW_021219842.1:5588-6355 GCF_002162155.2 Triticum dicoccoides
GTCGCTACCGCGACGACGACCGCCTCGACTCGCGTTACGCTAAGACAGGGTGGGAATGGTGTCACGTGCTCGTCTCGGCGTCCGTCGTCGCTACCGCGACGACGTCCGCCTCGACTCGCGTTACGCTAAGACAGGGTGGCAGTGGTGTCACGTGCTCGTCTCGGCGTCCGTGGTCGCTACCACGACGACGTCCGCCTCGACTCGCGTTACGCTAAGACAGGGTGGGAGTGGTGTCACGTACTCGTCTCGGCGTCCGTCATCGCTACCGCGACGACGTCCGCCTCGACTGGCGTTACGCTAAGACAGGGTGGGAATGGTGTCACATGCTCGTCTCGTCGTCCGTCGTTGCTACCGCGACGACGTCCGCCTCGACTCGCGTTACGCTAAGACAGGGTGGGAGTGGTGTCACGTGCTCATCTCGGCGTCCGTCGTCGCTACCACGACGACGTCCGTCTCGACTCGCGTTACGCTAAGACAGGGTGGGAGTGGTGTCATGTGCTCGTCTCGGCATCCGTCGTCGCTACCGCGACGACTTCCGCCTTGACTCGCGTTACGCTAAGACAGGGTGGCCGTGGTGTCACGTGCTCGTCTCGGCGTCCGTCGTCGCTACCGCGATGACGTCCGCCTCGACTCGCGTTACGCTAAGACAGGGTGGCAGTGGTGTCACGTGCTCGTCTCAGCGTCCGTCGTCGCTACCGCGACGACGTCCGCCTCGACTCGCGTAACGTACGATAGACAGGGTGGGAATGGTGTCACGTGCTCTTCTC
>NW_021219842.1:6378-7194 GCF_002162155.2 Triticum dicoccoides
TCGTCGCTACCGCGACGACGTCCGCCTCGACTCGCGTTACGCTAAGACAGGGTGGGAATGGTGTCACGTGCACGTCTCGGCGTCCGTCATCGCTACCGCGACGACGTCCGCCTCGACTCGCGTTACGCTAAGACAGGGTGGGAGTGGTGTCACGTGCTCGTCTCGGCGTCCGTCGTCGCTACCGCGACGACGACCGCCTCGACTCGCGTTATGCTAAGACAGGGTTGGAGTGGTGTCACGTGCTCGTCTCGGTGTCCGTCGTCGCTACCGCGATGACTTCCGCCTCGACTCGCGTTACGCTAAGACAGGGTTGGAGTGGTGTCACGTGCTCGTCTCGGCGTCAGACGTCGCTACCGCGACGACGTCCGCCTCGACTCGCGTAACGTACGATAGACAGGGTGGGAATGGTGTCACATGCTCGTCTCGGCGTCCGTCGTCGCTACCGCGACGACGTCCGCCTCGACTCGCGTTACGCTAAGACAGGGTAGGAATGGTGTCACGTGGTCGTCTCGGCGTCCGTCGTCGCTACCGCGACGACATCCGCCTCGACTCGCATTACGCTAAGACAGGGTGGGAATGGTGTCACGTGCACGTCTCGGCGTCCGTCATCGCTACCGCGACGACGTCCGCCTCGACTCGCATTACGCTAAGACAGGGTGGGAATGGTGTCACGTGCACGTCTCGGCGTCCGTCGTCGCTACCGCGAAGACGTCCGCCTCGACTCGCATTACGCTAAGACAGGGTGGCAGTAGTGTCACGTGCTCATCTCGGCATCCGTCGTCGCTACCGTGACGACGTCCACCTCGACTCGCGTTA
>NW_021219842.1:7204-7766 GCF_002162155.2 Triticum dicoccoides
GACTCGCGTTACGCTAAGACAGGGTGGGAATGGTGTCACGTGCTCGTCTCGGTGTCCGTCGTCGCTACCGCGACGACGTCTGCCTCGACTCGCGTTATGCTAAGACAGGGTGGGAGTGGTGTCACGTGCTCGTCTCGGCGTCCGACGTCGCTACCGCGACGACGTCCGCCTCGACTCGTGTAACCGTAAGATAGACAGTGTGGGAATGGTGTCACGTGCTCGTCTCGGCGTCCGTCGTCGCTACCGCGACGATGTCCGCCTCGACTCGCGTTACGCTAAGACAGGGTGGCAGTGGTGTCACGTGCTCGTCTCGGCGTCCGTCGTCGCTACCGCGACGACGTTCGCCTCGACTCGCGTTACGCTAAGACAGGGTGGGAGTGGTGTCATGTGCTCGTCTCGGCATCCGTCGTCGCTACCGCGACGACGTCCGCCTCGACTCCCGTTACGCTAAGACAGGGTGGCCTTGGTGTCACGTGCTCGTCTCAGCGTCCGTCGTCGCTACCGCGACGACGTCCGCCTCGACTCGCGTTACGCTAAGACAGGGTGGGAATGCTGTCACGTG
>NW_021219842.1:9394-10287 GCF_002162155.2 Triticum dicoccoides
CGGCGTCCGTCGTCACTACCGCGACGACGTCCGCCTCGACTCGCGTTACGCTAAGACAGAGTGGCACGGGTGTCACGTGCTCGTCTCGGCGTCCGTCGTCGCTACCGCGACGACGTCCGCCTCGACTCGCGTTACGCTAAGACAGGATGGGAATGATGTCACCTGCTTGTCCCGGCGTCCGTCGTCGCTACCGCGACGATGTCCGCCTCGACTCGCGTTACGCTAAGACAGGGTGGGAATGGTGTCACGTGCTCGTCTCGGCGTCCGTCGTCGCTACCGCGACGATGTCCGCCTCGACTTGCGTTACGCTAAGACAGGGTGAGAATGGTGTCACGTGCTCGTCTCGGCGTCCGTCGTCGCTACCGCGACAACGTCCGCCTCGACTCGCGTTACGCTAAGACAGGGTGGCACTGGTGTCACGTGCTCCTCTCGGCGTCCGTCGTCGCTACCGCGACGACGTCCGCCTTGACTCGCGTTACGCTAAGACAGGGTGGCACTGGTGTCACGTGCTCGTCTCGGCGTCTGTCGTCGCTACCGCGACGACGTCCGCCTCGACTCATGTTACGCTAAAACAGGGTGCCACTGGTGTCACGTTCTCGTCTCGGCGTCCGTCGTCGCTACCGCGACGACGTCCGCCTTGACTCGCGTTACGCTAAGACAGGGTGGCACTGGTGTCACGTGCTCGTCTCGGCGTCCGTCGTCGCTACCGCGACGACGTCCGCCTCGACTCGCATTATGCTAAGACAGGGTGGGACGTGCTCGTCTCGGCGTCCGTCATCGCTACCGCGACGACGTCCGCCTCGACTCGCATTACGCTAAGACAGGGTGGGAATGGTGTCACGTGCTCGTCTTGGCGTCCGCCGTCGCTACCGCGACGACGTCTGCCTCGACTC
>NW_021219842.1:12494-12818 GCF_002162155.2 Triticum dicoccoides
GTCCGCTTCGACTCGCGTTACGCTAAGACAGGGTGGGAATGGTGTCATGTGCTCGCCTCGGCGTCCGTCGTCGCTACCGCGACGACGTCCGCCTCGACTCGCGTTACGCTAAGACAGGGTGGGAATGGTGTCACGTGCTTGTCTCGACGTTCGTCGTCGCTACCGCGATGATGTCCGCCTCGACTCATGTTACGCTAAGACAGGGTGGGAATGGTGTCACGTGCTCGTCTCGGCGTCCGTCGTCGCTACCGCGACGACGTCCGCCTCGACTCGCGTTACGCTAAGACAGGGTGAGAATGGTGTCACGTGCTCGTCTCGGCGTCC
>NW_021219842.1:14606-35651 GCF_002162155.2 Triticum dicoccoides
AGTTTAGGGTTTAGGAGAGATGGAGGGAGGAGGGAATATAGAGGGGGAGGGGGCGGTGGGATCGGAGGAGGGAGGAGGAGGGGTGGAGGAGGGAGGAGGGAGGAGGAGGGGGAGGCGGGCAGTGGGAGGAGGGCTGCCGGCAGAGGGCTTGGCTGGAGGAGGAGGGAGGAGGGAAGAGGGGGTTGTCGGCGTCCTGGATTTGGGGGTATCCAGCCTAGTGGCTCCATCGACGGCCTGGTACGGCCCAGCTTCAGCATCAGTGACACAAGACCCTCGCGAGGGGCCAAGCCCTGCAAGGCGGGCAACGCTAAGATCCCCGAGGGGACCAGCCTCCTCGGGCTGGCTCCTGAGGGGCGGAGAGTTCCATGCAGGTTACCTCACGAGGCTCAGCTGAAGTAAGCCATGATGGCCAAGGCCAGGCGGGCGCAGAGCGCAGGTTTCCTCTTCGGTGCAAAGGAGGAAGGCCACAGGCACGGAGTCCCGAGGAACCAGCCAAAGGTTTGCATTCTGGTGCAACGAGACCAAGACCGTCAAGACGGCAGGACGGAGGTCATCGACGAGCCCACCACAGCGTCACGACCAGAGGCTTTTTGCAGGCGAAGACTACTTTTGTCAGGATAGACTATATTACTTGTCCCCTTTCAAATCCGGCCGTTGTGGGATCCCTTCCCGCTCATATTTGGGAATAGGACCAAGTCCACTATAAATAGGACTAGCCCCCACTATAGGGGAAAGGAGAAGAACAAGAAGAACTAGCATATACCAGACCAGCTGAAGAACACCTCACCTCCTGAGGCTTGTTCATACACTGTACTAGCTCATCCTCAGCCCTTCAAGGCAATCCACCAAAATGCTGGAGTAGGGTATTACACCACAAGGATGGCCCGAACCAGGATAAATTGTTGTGTCCCTTTGTCCCTTTGAGCTTGACGCGCTAGGCTTAGGAGGATCATGAGTAGGCTGGCTGGGTAGGTTGAGATCTCCGCACGCACCCCAGAGTTCGAACCTCTCAAGGGTTTGCAGATCCCATAATCCGACATTTGGCGCGCTAGGTAGGGGTGCGTCAAAATCTTCTTCCTCGACCTATAGATCGTGCCGCTGACTCCGATGGTGGGCGCTCCTCCGTCGGCCCAGTCGACACGTGTTCCCGAAGAAGCGCCGGGGCTGTGCTGCTTCACCCTCTCCCTGCGGTGAGTGCAATGGCCGCCCAAGTTCCGACTAGAGATGCCGCCGCACTATGACGGTGTGGTAGATCTATCCCCCTTTCTTCAAGCATACGAGGAGGCAGTCTGGGCGGCTGGCGGAGACGCCAAGGTGAAGGCTAACTGGCTCCCCATGGCCCTTGTAGGTGCGCCGCGCACTTGGTTGCTCAACCTACTGGCATCTTCTGTGGCCTCCTGGGAGGAGCTGTGTGATCTCTTCCTCGCCCACTACGCGGCACCGGCGCCCCCGGTCGTCGCAGCTCTCCTAGGTGGCTCGCAGGCACCACCTTCCGACCGCCACATCAAGCAGTTCTACCGGCGGGCAGGCGCCACTCAGGTGAGCTCGGGGGCTCCCCCGGGCTGGGCAGCTCCCAAGGCCGACCTCATCTTCAGCCCCAAGGATCACCCCGCCACTATGACGTGATAAGGCGCACTCCCAATGCTTTGAACCCCCACCGTTTGCCACATGGCAATCATCAGAACCCTCATTGACGGCGGAGCCGGCCTCAACGTGCTCTCCGTGGAGGCGTTCGGCCTGCTCCACGTGCTGCCCAGCCGGCTCCGCCCCTCCAAGCCTTTCTCTGGGGTCGATGGCGGTTCCACCAGGCCCCTGGGGCAGATCCGTCTCCCTGTCACCTTCAGGACCTGTGACAACTACCTCACCGGGCTCATCGATTTCGACATTGCCAAAATCGACATGCCGTACAATGCTATTCTGGGATACCCGGCCTTGGCCCAGTTTATGGCTGCGACCCACCCCGCATACAACCTCATGAAGATGCCTAGCAACAACGGTGTCCTCACAGTGGTGGGGGATACCAAAGGCGCGCTACAGGCCCTCAAGCTCGCCTTCAGGACGGTCACGTTTGTGCTGCCCGACAAGAAGAGGGGTCAAGAGGCCCCGGAAGCAGCGCTGGCCAAGAAGAAGTAGTTGTTCTCCCAAGACCGAGCCAAGACGAAGCAAGTGTTGGTCTGTGAGGACGGGACGACCATCGCCACCTTCACCATAGGGGCAGGCCTCCCTCAGGATCAAGAGGAGGCATTGATCAACTTTTTGCGAGCCAACAAGGATGTATTCTCTTGGGAACCCAAACACCTGGTTGGGGTCCCAAGGGGGATAATCGAGCACCACCTGAGGGTACGTCCAAACGTGTGGGCAATGAAGCAGAAGGGTCACTGCCAGTCCACCGAGAAGCATACATTCATCGTCTAGGAAACCCGAAAGCTACAAGCCGCAGGGGTCATCAGAGAGGTACGGTACCTAGAGTGGCTGGTGAACCCCATCATCATCCCCAAGAAAGGAGGGAAGGAACGCATGTGTGTCGACTTCACCAACCTCAACAAGGCCTGCCCGCAAGATCCCTTCCCGCTCCCTCGCATCAACTAGCTCGTCAACTCCACCGCCGAGTGCTACCTGTTGTGCTTCCTGGATGCCTTTTCCGGCTACCACCAGATCAAGATGGTCATGGAGGATGTGGAGAAGACGACATTCCTCACCCCCTGCGGGGTGTACTGCTACACCTGCATGCCCTTCGGGCTGCGTAATGCCGGGGCAACCTTCCAGCGACTGATGCATATCACCCTGGGTTCGTAGCTTGGGAGGAACGCAGAGGCCTATGTTAACGATATAGAGGTGAAGTCTCGGGAGGCCAGGACCCTGATAGAAGATCTGGAGGAGACGTTTGCCAGCCTGCGCAAGGTGGATCTTCGGCTTAACCCTGAGAAGTGTGTGTTTGGGGTCCCTTCCGGCAAGCTGTTGGGCTTCTTGGTGTCGCACAGAGGGATTGAGGCCAACCCAAAGAAGGTCAAGGCGATAGAGGACATGAACCCCCCACAGACCCTAAAGGAGATGCAGAAGCTGGCGGGCTACGTAAGCTCACTTGGGGGTTTCATTTCCAAGCCGGGGAGCGCGCCCTCCCGTTTTTCAAGCTGATGAAGAGGAAGGAGCCATTCGAGTGGACCCTAGAGGCAGACGCAGCCTTCGAGGACCTCAAGAGATATTTGACTAGCCCGCCTGTGATGGTGGCACCGCGCCCTCTCGAGCCCTTGGTGCTCTATCTGGTAGCCACTGCTCACCCAGCCAGTGCCGCCCTGGTGGCACTGAGGAAGGAACACCCGAACAAGAAACCTCAGCAGGATGCACAACCATCGAGCAAGGCACATAACCCTCAGGACGATGTATCTGGGGCCTCGACCGACCTGCTGATCGACACTCCTCCTAAGGCCACGATTGATCCCGTGACTATCAAGGCTCCCGAGGGCGGGCCTCGTGAAGCCATGGAGGACCTGCGCCCTGTTGAAGAACAAGACTCCGCTGATGCCTCCCTCCTCATCGAGGACCCTGTCTACTTTATCAGCACGGTACCGAGGGAGGCCTCGGCATGCTACCCCATGCCTCAGAAGCTCCTGCTCGCACTCCTGGCCGCCTCCAGGAAACTGCGCTACTACTTTCAAGGCCACCCCATCAAGGTTTTTTCTGCGTACCCGCTGGAGAGGGTGCTCAAGAGCCCGAACGCAGCCGGGCCGGTTGCTGCATGGAACATTGAGCTTCAGGCATTTAATCTCGAGTTCAGCACCACCAGGGTTATCAAGGGTGCGACCCTCGTTGACTTCATGGCCGAGTGGACTAACACTGCCGACCACGGGGTAGGCGAGGACTGCTCCCTCCTGTCAGGAGACGAGGAGCCGGATGGATGGATCATGTACTTCGACGGGGCATTTGCATGGCAAGGTGCAGGAGTGGGGGCCATCCTCATCTCGCTCACCAAGGACATGCTCTGTTACACAGTGCAACTCTGCTTTTAGCAGGGCGAGAAAGTATCCAACAACATCGCAGAATTCGAAGGCTTGCTTCCCGGGCTCAGGGCCGCGGCTGCATTGGGAGTGAAGCGCCTCACCATCAAGGGCGACTCTCAGCTTCTCGTCAACTTGTCCAACAAGGAGTACACACCTAAGGACGAGCACATGGAGGCGTACCTAGAGGAGGTGCGCAAGATGGAGAAGTGGTTCATGGGCGTGATGCTACAACACGTGCCGCGCGGAACAAACAAGGAAGCCGATGACATCACCAAGAGGGCCTCCCGCAGGCTCCCTCAGGAGCCGGGAGTGTTCGAGGAGTGGCTCTTCAAGCCATCTGCGACCCACCACACCGCGGCTCCAGCACCGCCTCCGGAGGACTTGCCATGGGCACCCGAGACGGGCGCCCCCCTGTGGTCACCCCTCGGGAGCCCACCTGCTGCTCGCGCTCGAGCCTCAGGAAGGATGCTGGACCGAAGAGTTCAAGGCGTACTTGCTTCAAGGGACCTTGCAAGAGAAGGAGGAGGACGCCGAGCGTGTGGTCCGTCAGGCCACCACGTACTGCATCAAGGATGGTGAGTTATATCGCAAGAGGCCCAATTATGTTTCGTTGCGGTGCATCTCCAGGGAACAGGGGCTCGAGCTGCTAGCGGACATACACGATGGGGACTGGGGGCATCATTCCTTGTTGCGCACTCTGGTGGGCAAGGCGTTCCGCAGTGGCTTCAACTGGCCCACCGCGCTCAACGATGCTATAGAGCTGGTGCGCTCCTGTGAAGCATGCCAGTTTCACGCCAAGCTGATCCACCAGCCCGCGCAGGGCCTCCAGACAATCCCGCTGACGTGGCCATTCGCGGTTTGGGGGCTGGACATCTTGGGACCATTCCCTTGGGCGCCAGGGGGCTACCGGTACCTCTATGTCGCCATCGACAAGTTCACCAAGTGGGCGGAGGTAGAAGCCGTGTGCACCATCCCAGCTGGATTGGCCTTCAAGTTCATCAAGGGAATCGTAAGCCGGTTTGGGGTCCCCAACCGCATCATCACCAACAACGGCTCGCAGTTCACCAGCAACCTTTTCAAAACATACTGTGCTAACCTTGGAACGCAGATCTGCTATGCCTCAGTAGCATACCCATAGAGCAATGGCCAGGCCGAGAGGTCCAATGCGGAAGTCCTGAGGGGCTTCAAGACCCGGACCTTCAAGAAGAAGCTTGAGGCCTGCGGTAGGGGGTGGCTCGATGAGCTGCAGTCTGTGCTGTGGTGCATCCGCACCACCGCGACCAAGCCAACATGAGAGATGCCGTTTTTCCTTGTCTACGGAGCAGAGGCGGTCCTCCCTCACGAGGTCAAGCATCGCTCCATGCGGGTCCTGGCGTTCGATGGGACGCGGCAGGACGGCACGCGGGGGATGGATCTCGTGCTGGGGGAGGAACGCCGCTGTCAAGCCTCGCTCCGGGGGGCGAGGTACCAGCAGGTGCTGCGGCGGTACCACTGCCATAGCGTCCGCTCCTGGACGTTAGAGGTGGGCGACCTCGTCCTAAGGCGGGTGCTCTCCACGGAGGGGCTGCACAAGCTCTCTCCCATGTGGGAGGGCCCGTTTAGGATTGCCCGTGTCTCCAGGCCCGACGCCATGCACCTGGAGACACAGGATGGGGTCCTCATCAAGAACGCCTGGAACATCTAGCACCTCCGGAAGTTCTACCCCTGAAGAAAGGCTCCGGCCTGTGAAGGTCTCCGCTCGTGACACTTTCACGTAATGATGAGTGGGGCTGTACACGCCCCGGAGTCTCCTGGAGTCGCCCTGGGGACTCATGGGGGCTCCCTCCCACGTCTTAGTGGCAGCACTTAGCTCCGCGCTGGTGAGAAGACTAGATTAGGTGCTTGATGCGGCTGTTCATTTTCTTTCTGAAGTTGCTTGCTGTTTTTAGTAATCTTCCAATGGATTTGGTATTCTTGAACACTGGTTCCTCGAGCTGTTTCCTTCTCCTGAGCTGTTTTTGGCTTAAGGGCATGAGAGAGGTGGCAGTCGCCCGCCACTTCTTCTCGCGTGCCTCATGCGTGGGGCTAGGTAGGTGTGTGCACACTGGGCTTGCCTCTGCGTGCACGCACCGCGCCGAACCCTAGTATTTCGGCTTTATCCTCGCGAGGGGCCCTCGATCGAGTCCACGGGCACCATCACCCCTCATGTCCGTTCCCCCTGGGCAGCGCGATGCAGTGCATAAGTGTAACACCCACGATGCGGCTATATCTCCCACGTGTCGACGCATGACTTAGAGGCATAACCGCATGGTGGTTTTGTCGAAAGAAGGGTCATCTTCACACAATCCCATGTAATGAACAAGAATGGGATAAAGAGAGTTGCCTTACAATCGCCACTTCACACAATACATAATTTAAGATCATACATCATTCAAAATACACTCATAGACCAGCTACGGTCAAGTTCAAATGAAAAGAAGACAACCCCAAATGCTAGATCCCCGATCGTCTCGACTGGGCTCCTCTACTGATCATCTGGAAACGAAACATAGTAACGACCAAGGGCCTCATCAAACTCCCACTTCAGCTCAGTTGCGCCATCTGCGCTGGTATCCTCGGCACCTGCATCTGTTTTGGTAGAATCTGTGAGTCACGAGGACTCAGCAATCTCACACCAGCGAGATCAAGACTATTTAAGCTCATAGGTAGGTAAGGGGTAATATGGTGGAGCTGCGGCAAGCACTAAGCATATATGGTGGCTGACATACGCAAGTGAGAGCGAGAAGAGAAGCAACGCATCGGTCGAGAAGCTAGAAGCGATCAAGAAGTGATCCTGAAACTACTTACCTCAAGCATAACTCAAACTGTGTTCACTTCCCTGACTCCACCGAGAAGAGACCATCATGGCTACACACACGGTTGATGCATTTTAATGAAGTAAAGTGTCAAGTTATCTACAACCGTACATTAACAAATTCCCATCTGCCTCATAACCGTGGGCACGGCTTTCGAAAGATTATATACCCTGCAGGGGTGTCCCAACTTAGCCCATCACAAGCTCTCACGGTCAATGAAGGATATACCTTCTCCCGGGAAGACCCGATCAGTCTCGAAATCCCGGTTCGCAAAACATTTCGACAATGGTAAAACAAGACCAGCAAAGCCACCCGATGCGCCGACAAATCCCGATAGGAGCTGCGCATATCTCGTTCTCAGGGCACACCAGATTGTCCAAACTTCCGATAGGCCAGCCCAGAGTTGCCCCTGGTGGCCACCGACGGTTGACAAGTTGGACCAACACTCGAAGGAGCACTGGCCCGGGGGGGGGGGAATAAAGATGACCCTTGGGCTCGCGAAAACCCAAGGGAAAAGGGCTTAGGTGGCAAATGGTAAAACCAAGGTTGGGCCTTGCTGGAGGAGTTTTATTCAAAGCGAACTGTTAAGGGGGTCCCATAAATCACCCAACCGTGTAAGGAACGCAAAATCAAGGAACATAACACCGGTATGACGGAAACTAGGGCGGCAAGAGTGGAACAAGTCACCAGGCATAAGGCCGAGCCTTCCACCCTTTACCAAGTATATAAGGTGCATTAATTTAAACAGGAGATATTGTGATATCCCAAAATATCCATGTTCCGACCAGGAACAAACTTCATCTTCACCTGCAACTAACAATGCTATAAGAGGGGCTGAGCAAAAGCGGTGACATAGCCAATCAACGGTTGCTAGGACAGGATGGTTAGAGGTTTGACATGGCAATAGGGAGGCATGATAAACAATGGCAGGTAGAGCTAACATAGCGATAGAGCGAGTACTAGCCAGCAAAGATAGAAGTGATATCGAAGGTATGGTCATCTTGCCTGCAAGGTTCTCAGAGTTGTCGAAGGCTTGATCCTCACTAGCGTACTCAACAGGTTCCTCGTGCACGTACTCGTCTCCGGCTCTACACAAAGCAAGAACACAAGCAAGGAACCACAATAAATCACGGTGCAATGCACAAACAACATGATGCAATACATGTCATGATATGCGAGATGTGATATGCAATGCATATGCATGCTCCGGGAGGAAAAGGATGAACAAGGCATCAACTTGGCAAACCAAGTATGCCGCTGGAAAGATGAGATGATTTCGGTTGAAATCAATATAAAGATCACTGGATTCGGGTGCACGGTTTGCAAATGACAAGCACGACAAGATATGACGCAAACTGCTTAAAACAGCAACATGGCCACTTGGATGCAAAGTATAAATAAGCTATCGCACCCAAACATATGAACAGAATGCATAGCAGTGATGTACAAGAGATGCTCTACAAAACATGAACACTGAGCACAATCTATAAACCACTAGAGCATGACTAAAACAGCAT
Source organism: Triticum dicoccoides (assembly GCF_002162155.2). Lineage (NCBI taxonomy): Eukaryota > Viridiplantae > Streptophyta > Magnoliopsida > Poales > Poaceae > Triticum > Triticum dicoccoides. The sequence goes on from NW_021219842.1 coordinate 22,956, forward strand.
GGCAATAATGCCAAAGATAACAGTTTCTACAGACTTAGTGAAAATACTAGACATAGCAGAAACAGATTCAACATGGCATCTTTACAAGCTTGATTAACTCACTACCAGGCATGACATGGCATGGAACAAGTGCTAGCTTGAAGTAGGCATGAAAATGAAGCTACTCATGTGCAAAACAACCACCTAGCATATTTGCATGAACAAACACATAAAGGACAAAACAACAACATAGATTGAGATGACATGTTCATGAACTTGCTCAAATGCAGAAACTAATGCCACCACTGGATTGGTGGGATTTTTCTACCCCAAAAAACATATATAATATGTTGGGGTTGCTGTAGAAAAATCATCCCAAGTGCACTAAGCTAGAACCTGCCCTAAATGGAATATGACAGAATTGGCATTTTCCTTATTTGGAAACGTCCAGAAATGGACTTGCCCGAAATGGATAGATTCCATATGCCAAAAATGGAATATTCGCTGGGAACAGAAATAAAAAAAATAAGGAAATGGCAAACAGGGGCTAAGGGGGGATGACAGGTGGGGCCACCCTGTCATACACACGGTGCAAAGAAACGGAAAAAAGGGGGGAAGGATTTATGCACCCGCGGGGGATCGAACCCGGGTCTCCCCGGTGTCGTTCTGCATAGTCAACCACTGGGCTAGGTAGGTGCTACTGATAAGGAAAGGGGTTTGGCCCCTTTTAGAGAGACACCAGATCAAGTTCCTCTGTTAAAAACAGAGAAGACGACGGCGCCGGCGTGGGCAACGGCGGCAACCAGCGGGGCATAGGGACTCCGGCGAGCGTGCAGAAAGGGGTAAGGATGCATGCAGCTACGAGGGGATGCCGGGGCGCTCGAGCTCGGGTAGTTGCTCGGCTCGGGGCCATGGCGTCCGCGGCGAGTGGCAGCAGCAGCTACGACAACACAAGGAAAGGCCGGGTGCGCGCGGGAGTGAGCGTGCACACGTGCAGGGTGAGGCCAGCGGAGGGGCACGCTAGGCGCGAACCGGGGTGCGGAGACGTTTCTGCACCTACACGTGCAACAGATAGCTACAGCTTCTCTGGGTCACCGAGAGCACGGCAAAGGCACGAATCGAGCGAACCCTAGGGGGTGCCTAAACGCGAAAGATGTGGATTGGAGAGGAAGGTGTGTTACCCAGCTCACCCAAAGACGCGACGGGATCGACAGAGACGAGCCGGCGGCGACGAAGTGGAGCTCTGAACCTTAGCGCGGTCCTCATCGAGAGGAAAAGATGGAAGCAGAGGACGTCGAGGAACTGGTCGTCCGGGGCACCGTAGTCGACGTCGGGGATGAAGACGACGATGAGGAAGAAGAAGAACACGATCTGCGGGGGTGGGGGTGGCTGGAGAGCACGCCGGCGACGAGGTCGCGCTCTCAGGTGCGCTCTGGACGGAGCGGTTTCGGTTGATCTGGTGGTTTTCGCACCCGGCGGCGGCGATGAGAGGAAGAGGGAAACCCTAGGGTGTGTGTGGACAAGGAGAGGGGTTAAAAGGGGGGCCAGGGCGATGGGTGGAGCGCGGTGTCGAGGTGGCCGTGGCCATGTGCGAGCCCGGCACGAGCTTGACGAAAAGGTGAGGGGCGGGTGCGCTGTAGCCAGAGGCTGGCTAGTGGGGTCGCGGGTGACACGTGGGCGTACGGGCTGCTGGGTAGCGAGGCGACTCGGTGAGAAACGTCCAGCAGGCAAGCGGGCTGGCTGGCTGCGCTGGCTGGGCTGACGGGCAGAAAAGGCCGCGGCTGGGCTGCGGGAGGCCCACGGGGGGCTGCTGCGCTGGCTGTAGGTTGATACTCTCCTTTTTCTATTTGTTCAAACAAAAATAGAAACAGAAAAGCACAGGGTAAAAGGAGAGGAGTTTGAGTATAAAGAAAATATTCTCAAGCTCCTGGAATTATCCACTATTTGAATAAATTGCATTGGGCATTTTTAGAGGTAGAAAAATAAGACAAGTTTGAATATAATTCAAACTTGTGTCATTTTTGAACCTGACCAAAACAACTTCAAATAAGGAGATATTTGGCAGAGAGGTTTAGGGCATGGAGCAAGATTTATAGGGAGAATATGAACATTTAAGGAGAAGGTAAAAGGTGCACTTGCAAAAAGAAAGAAAGAAAGGAAAGGAAGGAGAAATGGTGATGATGCAAGATTTATACATTGAGCATGCCACAACATAATAGGTATGAGATCACAACATGCACATGATGAGGATGAATGCAAAATGACAAGAGGCACGAATGCAATATGGTAAGGTGAGCATGACAATGAAAAGAATAAAACACATAACCAAACAAGATGAGGCCAAACATGATAAAAACCCACAAGAATTGGATGAAGGTCAAGTTGATATATTCCCAAATTGGGACATGTTACATCTGGGGTGTTACAACACTCCACCACTACAAGAGGATCTCGTCCCGAGATCTAGGACTGAAAGAACTCCGGATATTCGGAACGGAGGTGATCCTCGCGCTCCCAGGTGGCTTCTCGGTCAGAATGGTGTGACCACTTCACTTTCAGGAATTTGATTGACTTGTTGTGAGTCTTGCACTCGGTTTCTTCAAGAATAGCAACGGGGTGCTCATGATAAGAGAGATCTTCTTGGAGGTTGATTTCTTCGAAGTTGATAGTGCGCTCAGGAGTCTTGAAGCACTTGCGAAGCTGTGACACGTGAAACACATCGTGCACGTTTGCAAAGTTGGATGGAAGCTCAAGTTGAGAGGCGAGGTCACCTCTTTTGCCAATGATCTTGAAAGGACCCACGTATCTAGGGGCAAGCTTCCCTTTGATACCGAAGCGACGAGTGCCTTTCATTGGAGAGATGCGGAGGTAGACATGGTCTTCGATTTCAAAAGCCAAGTCACGGTGCTTGCTATCATAGTAACTCTTCTGCCGCGATTGCGCGGCTTTGAGATTCTCACGAATGACTTTGCACATTTCTTCAGCTTCTGTGATCAAGTCGTTGCCAAGAAGTTGGCGTTCACCTGTCTCAGACCAATTGAGAGGAGTACGGCACTTTCTGCCATAGAGAATTTCGAATGGGGCCTTGCCCGAACTCGCTTGGAACCTGTTGTTGTAGGAGAACTCGGCATATGGAAGACAATCTTCCCACTTCATACCGAAAGAGATGACACAAGCCCTGAGCATATCTTCAAGAATTTTATTGACTCGCTCGACTTGGCCACTTGTTTGAGGATGGAAAGCTATGCTGAAACGAATGTTGCTGCCCATGGCCGTCTGAAAGGAGTCCCAGAACTTAGAAGTGAAGATGCTTCCATAATCTGAAGATATCAATTGTGGAATGCCGTGCAAGGAGACAATTCTGGAGGTGTATAGCTCTGCCAGCTGAGCTGCTGTGATAGATTCTTTGATAGGAAGGAAATGAGCCACTTTGGTAAGCTTGTCAATGACAACGAAGATAGCATCATTTCCACGCTTGGACTTAGGAAAACCAGTCACGAAGTCCATCTCGATATGGTCAAACTTCCATTCCGGAATAGCAAGAGGTTGGAGGAGACCCGCTGGTCTTTGGTGTTCTGCTTTCACTCTTCTGCAGACATCACATTCATTCACGAATTGAGCAATCTCTCGCTTCATTCGAGTCCACCAATACGACTGCTTGAGGTCATGGTACATCTTTGTACTTCCAGGGTGAATGGATAGGAGGGAATTGTGTGCCTCATTCATGATGACTTTTCTCAGATCACCTTTTGGAACCACAATTCGATCCTCGAAGAAAAGAGTATCTTTGTCATCCAAGCGATAACACTTGTATTTGGGAATGCCCTTGTCAATACCACGTTTCACCTTCTTCACCATGGTATCCAGGAGTTGTGCCTCACGAATTTGATCTTCCAAAGTAGGAGAGACTATGAGGTTGGCAAGAAAGCCTTGAGGAACAACTTGAAGATTCAGCTTGCGGAAGGCTTCACAAAGATCCGGTTGAAACGGCTTGAGAATTAGACTGTTGCAATAAGCCTTTCTGCTCAGAGCATCTGCAATCACATTCGCCTTGCCAGGAGTATATTCGATACTCGGATTGTACTCTTGAATCATTTCAACCCATTGAGTTTGCCTGAGGTTAAGGTTGGGTTGAGTGAAGATATACTTGAGGCTCTTGTGATCGGTGAAAATGTCCACTTGCCTTCCCAATAAGAGATGTCTCCATGTTATCAATGCATGGACAACTGCCGCCAACTCAAGATCATGAGTGGGGTAGTTATTTTCGTTGGGCTTCAACTGACGAGAGGTATAGGCCACAACTTTTTTCTCTTGCATCAACACATCACCGAGACCTTGAAGGGAAGCATCACAGAAAACTTCGAATGGCTTGGATTCATCAGGAGGAGTCAAAACAGGAGCTGTGACTAGCTTCTCTTTGAGGGTGTTGAAAGCGACATCACACTCAGGCGTCCAGACATACTTGACATGCTTCTGGAGGAGGTTGGAAAGAGGCTTTGCAATCTTAGAGAAGTTCTCAACGAATCTTCGGCAATAGCTTGCAAGACCAAGAAAACTGCGGAGCTGCTTGACATTCTGAGGAGGTTCCCAATTCAGAACAGCAGAAACCTTCGCCGGATTAACAGCAATTCCCTTGGCGGAGATGATGTGACCAAGATAAAGAACTTCATCAAGCCAGAACTCACATTTGGAAAACTTCGCATAGAATTGATGCTCTCTGAGCTTGTCGAGCACCAATCGCAAATGCTTGGCATGATCCTTCTTATTCTTGGAGAAGACCAAGATATCATCGAGATACACCAAGACGAATTCATTGGTGTAGGGGTTGAAGATAAAGTTCATCATGCGAGAGAACATTGGAGGAGCATTGACAAGGCCGAAAGACATGAGAGTATATTCATAAGAACCATAGGTTGTTCTGAATGTTGTCTTGGGAATATCTTGTTCACGAATGTGAATCTGATGATAACCCATACGAAGGTCAAGCTTGGAGAATACTTTAGCACCTTTGAGTTGCTCGAAAAGCTCATTGATGTTGGAAAGTGGATACTTGTTCTTGATTGTCTTCTTGTTCAATGGACGGTAATCGACGCAAAGTCGGTCCGTGCCATCCTTCTTCTGGACAAAAAGAACTCCACAACCCCATGGGGATGAACTCGGTCTGATCAAACCCAGACGCTCTTGTTCATCGAGCTGCTTCTTCAATTCCTTCAGCTCCTTGGGTCCAAGCTTGTATGGACGCTTGCAAACGGGTTCTGTTCCAGGCTCAAGATCAATAACGAACTCGACTGGCCGATGCGGAGGCATACCCGGAAGCTCTTCTGGAAAGACATCTTGGTACTCACAAACGACTGGAATTTGAGAAATATCATCCAGCTCGCCCTTCTCATTGAGAGAAAACAACCGAATGGTTTCATCGCGAGCGGCATAGATGATAACATCCTCAGAAGGGTGTGTCAATTGAATTTCCCTGGCAGCACAATCAAGCTGAGCCTTGTGCTTAGAAAGCCAGTCCATCCCGAGGATTAGATCAATATCAGAGTTTCCAAGAACAACCGGAGAAGACAGAAATTTATAGTCGCCCATCTTGATGGAAACATCCGGAACCATGGAGCTAGCGTTCATGAATTTACCCGGAGAGACAACTGATAACGGTCTAGGCAAAACTTGAAAAACCATCTCATACTTAGATGAAAAAGGTCTTGAGATGAAACTATGCGATGCACCAGTATCAAATAAAATTTTTGCAGGAATATCATTAACTGGAAGATTACCCATGATCACATCTGAAGAATCCTCTGCCTGAGCTGCATTCAACATGTTGACCTTTGCAAACTTGGAATTATGCTTGACCACATCGTTGCTTGAAGATCTCACAGGAGGAGGAGGAGGAGGAGGAGGAAGGCGCCTTTGATTGAAGCATTTGTTCGCGTAGTGACCTTTTTGCTGGCACTTGTTGCAAGTCACTTCTGAGAGCGGACGATGATAAGGAGCACTCGACTTTGAAGCTTGAGGCTGAGACTTGTTCTGATAGCTTGGGTTGGGTGGGTGGGAAGATCCACGACCACCTGAGTTCTTCTGCTGGTAAGGCTGATGAAACAGAGGAGGAGGAAGGTAGAACTTCTGCTGCTTAGCTGCCACTTGTGAGGAAGAAGAAGATTGCACTGCATCCCTCATTCTCTTCTTAGAAGCCTCACACTTGAGCTGAGCACCTTCTTGCTTGAGTGCCATATTGAAGAATTGATCAAACTGAGTAGGCTCAACAAGAACGAGAGCTAACTGCAGATCCTCTCTAAGGCCACCTCTGAACTGATAGATCATACTTTTCTCATCAGGAACATCTTGCTTAGCAAAGCGAGCAAGTTTCTGAAACTGCTTGTTGTATTCGTACACTGACATGTTGCCTTGCTTGAGATTGCGGAACTCCTCACGCTTGCTCTCAACAACACTGGTAGGAATGTGGTGAGCTTTAAAGTCCCGACAGAAATCAGTCAAAGTAATCACTCGACCACCTCTGGAATCCTTGTATTGCTGGAACCAATCAGCTGCCTGATCCTTGAGCTGAAAAGAAGCGAACTTGACATAGTCCTCAGGCCTGACATTGCTGCATTCAAAATGCTTGTTGATATCCACGAGCCAATCATCGGCGTCTGTGGCCTCGACACAGTAGCTGAAAGACTTTGGCTGATTTGCAAGGAATTGGTTGAGGGTAGGAAATAGAGGTTGATGATTGAACTGCCCTTGACCTTGATTCCCTTGGTTGCCTTGGCCTTGGTTGCGCTCTTGCATGAGTTGGATCATCATCTGGGCATGGGCGTTAGAGGCTTCCATCAAAGCTTGCCATGCCTCCGGAGGCGGAGGTGGAGGTGGAGGGTTCGCCTGACTCCCATCATTGCATTCCGGATTCTGACGCGTTGGCGGAGCCATCCTGAAGAGGGTGACATCCGTTAGCATCTTGATAGACAGATAGACAAGTTGAAACAACGGATAGAAATTGCAACATATAGTCTTCACAATAAACATTCGAACAAGGATGAACGAATGAATTCCAAAGCAAACATCACACGTCCATAAAGGTGAGAAGCCACTTCATAAGAGATTGATGAATGAAATAAACAAGGTACAACTGGAACAAATAAGTGGTAAGGATTACCCAATCACAAACCAAATATCTGCGGGAAGAAATGCTAGAGCTACTTGAATCCCACCTATAAACTCCCGAAACTTTCTGGTTATGCAATCAGGTGTTGGGGATACAGGGGAAGCAATATATCTCACCCAAACTAACAATCCCTACATCCAGCTGTATCCATCCGTCAACACATAACCAAGAAACCTTCGGAAATCGTGTACCTCAACCTTCGAAAAGCATCCGTTATACGAGTTATGGCAATTCTCCCGAACTCCCCAGTACTGGGTGACGTCGAGGTTATCTCACCAACAACTGCATAAAAGAGATTTTCGATGTCGGCAAAACTCAGGTATTCCAGAACTGCAACGATAAAATTGTGACGACAACACCTCGGAGCTCAACTCCCCGGGACACTGCCACAACCCCTAAATGTCAGGAGGCACCAAGAACAATGTTCTCGTCACAAAACTATCGGAACGATTCCAAGATACCCGCGTGATCCTAAATTTTTTTTAGTGAAATTTGAGAAGAGGAAAGTCAAAACATCTACGTCAGGAGACCTCACCAGAGAGACGAAGGGACTGAGGAATAAAAATAATCCTACTCTCCGATATATATAATCCTAAGACTCAAAACATTTTTGTTCTAGACTCAACATCGCCAGCAAACAATCAATCAGGGGGGCTCCTAAGTCGGGGCTGGCTCTGATTACCAACTTGTAACACCCACGATGCGGCTATATCTCCCACGTGTCGAAGCACGACTTAGAGGCATAACCGCATGATGGTTTTGTCGCAAGAAGGGTCATCTTCACACAATCCCATGTAATGAACAAGAATGGGATAAAGAGAGTTGGCTTACAATCGCCACTTCACACAATACATATTTAAGATCATACATCATTCAAAATACACTCATAGACCGGCTACGGTCAAGTTCAAATGAAAAGAAGACAACGCCAAATGCTAGATCCCCGATCGTCTCGACTGGGCTCCTCTACTGTTCATCTGGAAACGAAACATAGTAACGACCAAGGGCCTCATCAAACTCCCACTTCAGCTCAGTTGCGCCATCTACGCTGGTATCCTCGGCACCTGCTTCTGTTTTGGTAGAATCTGTGAGTCACGAGGACTCAGCAATCTCACACCCGCGAGATCAAGACTATTTAAGCTCATAGGTAGGTCAGGAGTAATATGGTGGAGTTGCAGCAAGCACTAAGCATATATGGTGGCTAACATACGCAAGTGAGAGCGAGAAGAGAAGCAACGCATCGGTCGAGAAGCTAGAAGCGATCAAGAAGTGATCCTGAAACTACTTACGTCAAGCATAACTCAAACCATGTTCACTTCCCAGACTCCGCCGAGAAGAGACCATCACGGCTACACACACGGTTGATGCATTTTAATGAAGTCAAGTGTCAAGTTATCTACAACCGGACATTAACAAATTCCCATCTGCCTCATAACCGTGGGCACGACTTTCGAAAGATTATATACCCTGCAGGGGTGTCCCGACTTAGCCCATCACAAGCTCTCACGGTCAACGAAGGATATACCTTCTCCCGGGAAGACCCGATCTGTCTCGGAATCCTGGTTCGCAAAACATTTCGACAATACTAAAACAAGACCAGCAAAGCCACCCGATGCGCCGACAAATCCCGATAGGAGCTGCGCATATCTCGTTCTCAAGGCACACCGGATTGTCCAAACTTCCGATAGGCCAGCCCAGAGTTGCCCTTGGTGGCCACCGGCGGTTGACAGGTTGGACCAACACTCGAAGGAGCACTGGCCCAGGGGGGGGGGGTAAATAAAGATGACCCTTGGGCTCGCGAAAACCCAAGGGAAAAGGGCTTAGGTGGCAAATGGTAAAACCAAGGTTGGGCCTTGCTGGAGGAGTTTTATTCAAAGCGAACTGTTAAGGGGGTCCCATAAATCACCCAACCTTGTAAGGAACGCAAAATCAAGGAACATAACACCGGTATGACGGAAACTAGGGCGGCAAGAGTGGAACAAGTCACCAGGCATAAGGCCGAGCCTTCCACCCTTTACCAAGTATATAAGGTGCATTAATTTAAACAGGAGATATTGTGATATCCCAAAATATCCATGTTCCGACCAGGAACAAACTTCATCTTCACCTGCAACTAACAATGCTATAAGAGGGGCTGAGCAAAAGCGTTGACATAGCCAATCAACGGTTGCTAGGACAGGATGGTTAGAGGTTTGACATGGCAATAGGGAGGCATGATAAACAATGGCAGGTAGAGCTAACATAGCGATAGAGCGAGTACTAGCCAGCAAAGATAGAAGTGATATCGAAGGTATGGTCATCTTGCCTGCAAGGTTCTTAGAGTTGTCGAAGGCTTGATCCTCGCTAGCGTACTCAACAGGTTCCTCATGCACGTACTCGTCTCCCGGCTCTACCCAAAGCAAGAACACAAGCAAGGAACCACAATAAATCACGGTGCAATGCACACACAACATGATGCAATACATGTCATGATATGCGAGATGTGATATGCAATGCATATGCGTGCTCCGGGAGGAAAAGGATGAACAAGGCATCAACTTGGCAAACCAAGTATGCCGCTGGAAAGATGAGATGATTTCGGTTGAAATCGATATAAAGATCACCGGATTCGGGTGCACGGTTTGCAAATGACAAGCACGACAAGATATGATGCAAACTGCTTAAAACAGCAACATGGCCACTTGGATGCAAAGTATAAATAAGCTATCGCACCCAAACATATGAACAGAATGCATAGCAGTGATGTACAAGAGATGCTCTACAAAACATGAACACTGAGCACAATCTATAAACCACTAGAGCATGACTAAAACAGCATGGCAATAATGCCAAAGATAACAGTTTCTACAGACTTAGTGAAAATACTAGACATAGCAGAAACAGATTCAACATGGCATCTTTACAAGCTTGATTAACTCACTACCAGGCATGACATGGCATGGAACAAGTGCTAGCTTGAAGTAGGCATGAAAATGAAGCTACTCATGTGCAAAACAACCACCTAGCATATTTGCATGAACAAACACATAAAGGACAAAACAACAACATAGATTGAGATGACATGTTCATGAACTTGCTCAAATGCAGAAACTAATGCCACCACTGGATTGGTGGGATTTTTCTACCCCAAAAACATATATAATATGTTGGGGTTGCTGTAGAAAAATCATCACAAGTGCACTAAGCTAGAACCTGCCCTAAATGGAATATGGCAGAATTGGCATTTTCCTTATTTGGAAACGTCCAAAAATGGACTTGCCCGAAATGGATAGATTCCATATGCCAGAAATGGAATATTCGCTGGGAACAGAAATAAAAAAAAAAAGGCAAACAGGGGCTAAGGGGGGATGACAGGTGGGGCCACCCTGTCATACACACGGTGCAAAGAAATGGAAAAAAAGGGGGGAAGGATTTATGCACCCGCGGGGGATCGAACCCGGGTCTCCCCGGTGTGGTTCTGCATAGTCAACCACTGGGCTAGGTAGGTGCTACTGATAAGGAAAGGGGTTCGGCCCCTTTTAGAGAGACACCAGGTCGAGTTCCTCTATTACAAACAGAGAAGACGACGGCGCCGGCAAGGGTAACGGCGGCAACCAGCGGGGCACAGGGACTCCGGCGGGCGTGCGGAAAGGGGTAAGGATGCATGCAGCTACGAGGGGATGCCGGGGTGCTCGAGCTCGGGCATCTGCTCGGCTCGGGGCCATGGCGCCCGCGGCGAGTGGCAGCAGCAGCTACGATGACACAAGGAAAGGCCGGGTGCGCGCGGGAGTGAGTGTGCACACGTGCAGGGTGAGGCCAGCGGAGGGGCGCGCTAGGTGCGAACCGAGGTGCGGAGACGTTTCTGCACCTACACGTGCAACAGATAGCTACAGCTTCTCTGGGTCACCGGGAGCACGGCAAAGGCACGAATCGAACGAACCCTAGGGGGTGCCTAAACGCGAAAGATGTGGATGGGAGAGGAAGGTGCGTTACCCAGCTCACCCAAAGACGCGACGGGATTGACGGAGACGAGCCGGTGGCGACGAAGTGGAGCTCTGAACCTTGGCACGGTCCTGACCGAGAGGAAGATGGAAGCAGAGGACGTCGAGGAACTGGTCGTCCGGGGCACCGTAGTCGACGTCGGGGATGAAGACGATGACGAGGAAGAAGAAGAACACGGTCTGCGGGGGTGGGGGTGGCCGGAGAGCACACCGGCGATGAGGTCGCGCTCTCAGGTGCGCTCTGGACGGAGCGGTTTCGGTGGATCTGGTGGTTTTCGCACCCGGCGGTGGCAATGAGAGGAAGAGGGAAACCCTAGGGTGTGTGTGGACAAGGAGAGGGGTTAAAAGGGGGGCCAGGGCGATGGGTGGAGCACGGCGTTGACGCGGCCGTGGCCATGTGCGAGCCCGCCACGAGCTTGACAAAAAGGTGAGGGGCGGGTGCGTTGTAGCCAGAGGCTGGCTAGTGGGGTCGCGGGTGACCCGTGGGCGTACGGGCTCCTGGGTAGCGAGGCGACTGGGTGAGAAACGTCCAGCGGGCAAGTGGGCTGGCTGGCTGCGCTGGTTGGGCTGGCTGGGCTGGCGGGCAGAAAAGGCCTCGGCTGGGCTGCGAGAGGCCCAGGGGGGGCTGCTGCGCTGGCTGCAGGCTGATACTCTCCCTTTTCTATTTGTTCAAACAGAAATAGAAACAGAAAAGCACAGGGTAAAAGGAGAGGAGTTTGAGTATAAAGAAAATATTCTCAAGCTTCTGGAATTATCCACTATTTGAATAAATTGCATTGGGCATTTTTAGAGGTAGAAAAATAAGACAAGTTTGAATATAATTCAAACTTGTCATTTTTGAACCTGACCAAAACAACTTCAAATAAGGAGATATTTGGCAGAGAGGTTTAGGGCATGGAGCAAGATTTATAGGGAGAATATGAACATTTAAGGAGAAGGTAAAAGGTGCACTTGCAAAAAGAAAGAAAGAAAGGAAAGGAAGGAGAAACGGTGATGATGCAAGATTTATACATTGAGCATGCCACAACATAATAGGTATGAGATCACAACATGCACATGATGAGGATGAATGCAAAATGACAAGAGGCACAAATGCAATATGGTAAGGTGAGCATGACAATGAAAAGAATAAAACACATAACCAAACAAGATGAGGCCAAACATGATAAAAACCCACAAGAATTGGATGAAGGTCAAGTTGATATATTGCCAAATTGGGACATGTTACATCTGGGGTGTTACAATCAGGTTGGGCTAATCTATGGCAGGGGGCTCGCGTAAGGAGGAATGAGCCGCTTGACAATTTTTCTCTTCCTTTAAAGACAACTCTACCCTGCCGCGGCTCTTGAGACCCCAAGGCGTGTTTTCCGGGGGCTGCGCCCAAGGCTCCCCAAAGAAGGGGGCCCCGTCAAGTACCCAAGGCCAGGTCCTCGTGAGGCGAAAAGTGACTGCACATACCAAGCTAAGCTTTCCTACCTTAAGTCACGCGGACCGCAAACATTACAGCATAGCATCAAGATAGCAAGCATAGCATAAAAAGCATAGCTTCCACAGGTCATTACACCCCCCCCCCCC
>NW_021219842.1:35661-38618 GCF_002162155.2 Triticum dicoccoides
CAGGGTACATCTTTCTTTTTTTGAATTACAGGAGAAAGGAAAGGCTAAACAAAGAGGGCCCGAAGGCGTACGAGCTCAGCACCGGCGCCGCATCCTCAAGCAGCGCCTCATGGCGGCCCAACGCTTCACCAGTTCTCACATTGTAGACCTGGGGCCGCCGGCCTTGAGTCCAAGTTCACCGGCTCCCAGCTTCACGCCGGGCTCCTCTCCAGCTTCACTGGAGCGCCACGGCGGGACGAACCCCCGACATCCTCGACCCGAGCACGACGACGCAGGGGCCGGTCGTAGCCGCCACTTCTCGAGCTCTCACCCGAGGAAGAACTGACGTCGCGGGAGGAAGAGCGCGCGTCGCCAAGACCAGGCTTGCCGTCGCCACCATCGTCGTCGCTGCCATCCTCCGGGTAGCACCCCACTTGGCGGCCGTCCTCCCTGAACACCCTCACGTAGAGGGTCGCTAGGACATCGTACTTGAAGTGGAAGGTGCACCTTCCGCCGATGCCACGCGCGTAGCCAAAGGTCTGCCAGCCACGGGTTAGGACCATGCTGCCAGAGGCGGTGACCTCAGTACCAACCGATGAAGCCCTACTACAGCAACCGTCAGCCTGTAGCCAGAGACCATCGAGCCCCAAAAAAGGAAGCTCGCCGGAGAAGAATCGCGGGAGGGGGAGCGAGGTGCCGGCCGGGCTCTCCGACCACACCACGAACTCAGGAAGCATGTCCAGCGAGGAGAAGCACGGCCGAGGTGGGCGCACGATCATGACGCGCCTTCCTTCGTCATGGGGGCTGCTCCGAAGCCGGAGGCCCCTACCGCGGGAAGAGGTGCCACCGCGGGTGCCAAGAGAAACACCGCCTTTGGGGGTGCGTGCCCGCACTCCCTAGAAGCCGCCGGAGGTGCCGCGGGGTACTTGCAGGGGCGGCCGCGGCCCCTCTTAGGAGGTGGAGAGGATGGACCCTCCTTAGAGGCTTTCCCCTTCTCGGCCGCCGAAAACCTACTCAGCGACGCCAAGAGAGCAAGATGGATAGGAGAAAAGCAGGCAGGAGCAAGACGAAGGAGAGATGGGCGGGGGGCTCTGCCCCTCCCTCACATTTATAGCCAAGGGAGGCCAACCGCCGGCCTCCATGACCTTGCGCCATCATGACCCTCTGCATGCCGCATCGACTAGTCAAGTCGAGCAGTTGCCGAGGCAGCATGGGGAAGCGGAGTCACCCACGTCCCATCAATCGCCACACGTCATCAAGGATGCGAGCGGTTAGGGCCCGCGACGCTCCACACTTGCCCTTTGGCTTCGCCTAGAAGCCACGTCCGAGCGCGCCTTGGGCCCGGACTACTGTCGGCGTCCTGGATTTGGGGGTATCCAGCCCTGCCTGCCTGCGGCCCACCCCGTGGCTCCATCGACGGCCTGGTATGGCCCAGCTTCAGCATCAACGACACAAGACCCTCGCGAGGGGCCAAGCCTCGCGAGGCGGACAGTGCCAAGACTCCCGAGGGGACCGACCTCCTCAGGCTGGCTCCTGAGGGGCAGAGAGTTCCATGCAGGTTACCTCACGAGGCTCAGCTGACGCAAGCCATGACGACCAAGGCCAGGCAGGCGCCAGACGGGCGCAGAGCGCAGGTTTCCTCTTTGGTGCAAAGGAGGCAAGCCACATGCGTGGAGTCCCGAGGAACCAACCAAAGGTTTTCATTCTGGTGCAACGAGATTAAGACCGCTAGGACGGCAGGACGGAGGTCATCGACGAGCCCACCGCAGCGTCACGACCAGAGGCTTTTCGCAGGCGAAGACTACTTTTGTCAGGATAGACTGTACTACTTGTCCCCTTTAAAATCCGGCCATTGTGGGATCCCTTCGCGCTCATATTTGGGAAGAGGGCCAAGGCCACAATAAATAGGACTAGCCACCACCATAGGGGAAAGGAGAAGAACAAGTAGAACTAGCATACACCACACCAGCTCAAGAACACCTCACCTCCTGAGGCTTGTTATCCACTATACTAGCTCATCCTCAGCCCTTCGAGGCAATCCACCAAAACGCTGGAGTAGGGTATTTCACCACAAGGGTGGCCCAAACCAGGATAAATTGCTGTGTTCCTTTGTCCCTTTGAGCTTGACACGCTAGGCTTAGGAGGATCGCGAGTAGGTAGGCTGGATAGGTTGAGATCTCCTCACGCACCCCATAGTTTGAACCTCTCGAGGGTTTGAGGATCCCATAATCTGACAGGGGCGGCCGCAGGAGGAGGGAGGAGGTGGCGGCCGGAGGAGGAGGGAGGAGGGCGCAGTGGGAGGAGGAGGGAGAGGATGAAGGAAGGCATATCGAGAAGGACGGGGGAGGACGGCGACGATAATGCAGCGGCGGCGGCAATGCGGCAACAACGGCAATGTGGCGGCGGCGGAGGCAGAGGGAGAAGCCGGGAGTGAGGGGAAGGAAGAAGAGGGTCGGGCGCGGGGGAGGAAAAATTGGGGATAAGGCCCCATAGTAGTAGCGCGTATCCAGGAAAAGCGCGACTGCTATGACGAATAGCAGTAGCGCGGGTTGCAGACAAGCACTACTACTATACCTATCCTGCCGGCAACATTGTGGCAGTTATAGTAGTAGCGCTTTTTGTTTGGACCGCGCTACTGCTAATTATATAGTAGTAGCGAGCTTTTGTACACGGCGCTACTGGTATATAGCAATAGCGCATATTTTTGACCAACACTACTGGTAAGCTTCTGTGTATAAGCTTTTCCCAAGTAGTGGTATGTTGCAATGCAAGCATGTCACCGCTCCTATGTCTGCGACTGATCGGTTATCGGCCCTGGATGGTACTTTGCTTCCTTCGGATGATGCTACTGAGTATCGCAGCATTGTTGGTTGCTTGCAATATTTGACTATCACACGACCAGACATCTCCTATGCGGTCAATCGTGTGTGTTAGTACCTTCATGCTCCTCGGACTTCACAATTGGTCGGCTGTAAAGC
>NW_021219843.1:0-1416 GCF_002162155.2 Triticum dicoccoides
GTTAGTGCTGGCGAGACCGATGAGGAGGCGATGGCGAGGTTTTCTCGGGAGCATTCGGAGTATGTCCAGGCCGAGATTGAGTACTACTAGAAGCATGAGGCGGAGCAGAAGAAGAAGGGGCCGAAGAAGGAGGATGAGGCCGGTCCCTCGACGGTGATCCCCATCGAGTGTTCTTCCGAGGAGGACTGCCTAGACTTTGAGGAGGAGGAGGAGGGGTGCGATGAACCGACGAAGGAGGAGTTCTGGGAGCAGTTCCGTAGCTCCGATGAGGAGTAGTTTAACTAAGTAGTAGTTGAAGTTGATGTATGAAACTATGTTGAATTTGATGTTTGAACTCTGTTGAATGCACTAGTAGTATGTCGTTTTACATCTTCATTTTGGACCATCTATTGGAGTTGCTATTTTGGACCATCAATTAGGACCATCTGTTGGAGTTGAGCTTTTTTCGAAGCTCCAAAATGCACTTTTTGACGGTCCAAATTTTACATCTCCGGTTTTGGGCCGCCAAATTTTGGACCATGTATTGGAGATGCTCTAAAGGCTACTGATGTTATGATCCGATGTCTCACCGTGTCATCACTTCTTGGCATGTTTACTTCGACGAGCATTGCTTTTCGTGCCATGATCTTCCTCCCATGATCTCTTGCTGCGATCCCACTCATTGTTTGCATATTCATGTAACTCAGCATGTTTTTAAACAAATTAAGTTGGGGGCGCTAGGGGAGGGCACTAGGATTTGTTTCCTACCAGATTGGCAGTTCATTGATTAATTCCAGGCTAAATCTTAGCGTCTGGTCTTGTCGACGCCAATTAGTGCAGCGGGCGCTTGCCTTCTTTCTTTCCTTCCGCGCGAGTTATGGAAGGCATCGATGGCCCATGTTTTAATTCCATACTACTGACCATGATTAGCGCCTAGAGTTGAGGAGACCACGGTTGGATAGTTTTTTTCCAATCTTTATTTTATTTCAGATAAGTGCCTTGCAATGGAGATTACCTTAGATGACCGTTCAAACATAACCAAGTTGAATCACATGATAGTATTTCCACATACATGGAACGCAGCATGCTTGTACCTCATGCAGTAGCGTAGAGCATAATTTTTATGTTGGTATATATAAGTTGTATTCATCTGTCTGAGTGTTTAAATTATTTACCATACTAAATCTAATCACACTTGCACATCCATTGAACCCAGGATGCTTCTTTGCCGCCATATGAGGAGTTCATAAACGGATTAAACACGTAGCAAAGGATGTACACCCAGTTGATAGGACTGGGTGGACTTCTCAAGACACCTAGCATCAAAATTAGACGTGTACTATGCCTGGCCCTCGCTAATTCATATGGTGCAGAGCAGGATGCCTTTATCATCAATGGGAGACCATGTAGGATCACACTAGAAGATGTAGCGCATAT
>NW_021219844.1:0-1472 GCF_002162155.2 Triticum dicoccoides
CTGACCTCCTGCCACTGCTAACATATCATTTGTGTACGCGCGCCCGCCACTACCGGTGTGTCTTTTATAGTAGCGAATTATAGTGCCTGCCACAACTATAGAACTATTGCAGCTAGCAATTGCTGCATTTCTCTCTGCCCGTTACTGCTGTGTGTAGTAGCAGTGACAGGCACGTTTGGCGCCCGCCATGTGCAGTGATCTAGGCCTGCCGCGGGGGCCTTTTTTGCTGGCGTGGCAGCATTTTAAATACGTGATTGCGGTATTTTGCACTTGATCATCACACCGCATTACGTATATAGAATGTTGTGTTAGCATTCATACAATCATCCAAGTAGATACAATAATCAAGTGTGTTAGTGAAGCAAATATATAGTATAAGAAGTGCATGGCGACGAACATGCATGTCTGAACTCCGAACACACAATGAACAGTTTTACAACCTGTTTTGAAGCAGTGTCTCTACCAACTTGGCTAGTCGCTGACAATCAATGACCGCAATATGTCTTTGACCCGGTGAAGTCGTTCTTCATATGGCTCTACTTGGCAGTTGAACTTCTTGTCCTCATTTACAATCTCTTTGTTGATGATTTTGTCCAACACCTTTTGGAGGCGCTCATGCTCTCTTAATAATTTCCCTATGTTCAAGTCCCTCTCCATCTTCTCGTACCACTTGATGATCTGGCTATGATTTCGCAAAAATGGCTTTTCTTCAAAAAGTCGTCCATGATGGCCGTGGCACAGTATATAGCCAGACCTTTGGGAGGTTTTGACATTCGGTTCTTGATAGCAACAATAGTTAGTGATGAAGTTGAATTCTAAATACTACGTTACCTTCTTGTTGTAGTTCTTACACTTGCGTGGACCATTATTTAGAACCTCCTTCAAACTGGTCCATTACTTTTGAGGGTTTCTCTTCGAATCGAAGAAATAAGCCAAGCCATGCGTCAGCAATAATGCGATTATAATCTAATGTTAGTCGCTGCGTGAAAAAAATGAAGAAATTAGCAATGATGAGATCAAACAACAAGGCCATTTATATGTTTCATAATAAACGAGTGAACGTTAACAACTTACTTGTCACAGTATGGCACGTTAAAGGTGTCCTTATGCGTATGATTCTCAATCATGCACGGGAACAGGTAGTCTGAGATGAGCTCCGGGCTAATTGTGGACTCCAGGTTGTGGTAGTGCATGTAAAAAGGACCAGGTAAGGCCACTTTACTATGCGGGATTAGGGATCTGAAGCTAGATGAAATGCCCAAAGCCTCATTAAGTCCAGGGAGACTGCGCTGACACAAAAAATATTTGCATCGATCACCTCATTGAATGTCAAATCAATTTTATCGGCCAGAAACTCCTGGACGAAATTATAACTTTCTATAACCTTTGCAGTATAACCATTTTGACCTTATTTTGATTTACATACCACGCCATCGTGTAGAAGATGAAGATATATCGAGAGGGTCCTCAAT
>NW_021219845.1:0-27320 GCF_002162155.2 Triticum dicoccoides
TTGAGCATCGGATTGATGACAAGCATGATATTGATATAAACCTTGTCTCATTAGTACCATGGAGATTATATTTTGATGGTTCAGTTTGTAGCAATGGCCAAGGTGTTGGTATTGTTTATATATCTCCTCATGGTGCTGTTTTTGAAGCCTCATGCCGCTTAGAATACTTTTGCACAAATAATCAAGCCGAATATGAAGCATTGTTATTCGGTTTAGAGATGTTGCTTGCCATAGGTGCTACACATATTGAGGCTTTTGGTGATTCGTTATTAGTAGTGCAACAAATATCCAAAGTCTTTCAATGTTTTGACGAATCACTTAATGTTTATCTTGATAAATATCTAGATATAATTTCTAATTTGGATTATTTTAGCATTGATCATATATCTAGACATGACAATTGGAGAGCAAATGAGTTGGCACAACAAGCATCCGGCTATCATGTTGATCGTGGCATGTTTCATATTTCTCAAAGGCCGATATCTAGTCTTGCCAACATAGGGGAGGTCGAATCGGAGTCCACCGTTTCGGCCACTAATGAGATATTTAATGCAGGAGAAAATCAAGACTGGAGGAAACCCATTATTGATTATTTGTGTGATCCTAGTAAAAGGGTGGACAGGACTGTTCGGCGTATGGCTTTCAAATACACAATAAGAGATGATGGTCTCTATCGCCGAACGGTTGATGATGTTCTTTTAAAGTGCTTGGACGAGGACCAAGCGAGAGTTGCTATGGAAGAGGTTCATGAAGGTATTTGTGGCACTCATCAGTCGGCTCCCAAGATGAAATGGCTATTACGACGTGCTGGGTTTTATTGGCCGACGATGGTTAATGATTGCTTCCGATATTATAAAGGATGTGAAGCTTGTCAAAAGTTTGGTGATATTCAGTTGGCTCCCGCTGCTATGTTACATCCTATTATCAAGCCGTGGCCTTTTAGAGGTTGGGGATTGGACTTTATTGGAGAGATTCATCCTTCTTCTTCAAAGGGGCATCGGTTCGTGTTGGTGGCGACCGATTATTTCACTAAATGGTCTGAAGCAATACCACTCAAAAATATGACGCATACAGAGGTAATTCGATTCATAACTGAGCATATTATTCATAGATTCGGTATTCCTCAAACATTAACTACGGACCAAGGTTCGTCCTTTATGTCACATCAAGTTAGAGAATTTGCCGAATCATATAAGATAAAGTTGCTCAATTCCTCTCCATATTATGCCCAAGCCAATGGACAAGCTGAGTCTAGTAATAAAATATTAATCAAGCTCATCAAGAAGAAGATTGAGGATAATCCAAGGAGATGGCATGAGCTATTGTCCGAAGCTCTATGGGCACACAGAATCTCAAGGCATGGTGCTACAAAGGTAACTCCATATGAGCTCGTATATGGTCAAGAGGCCGTTTTACCAGTGGAAGTGAATTTGAATGCTTTGAGAATAGCCAAACAAAATGATTTATCGGCGGTGGACTTTTATAACATGATGATGGACAATATTGATGAAGTTGCCGATAAACGTTTGGCTGCTTTGAAGGCCATAGAAAGAGATAAATTGAGGGTAGCAAGAGCTTACAATAAGAAGGTCAAGTTGAAGAATTTTCAAGTTGGCGATCTCGTGTGGAAGGTGATTCTACCAATTGGTTCGAAAGATAGAAAATTTGGGAAGTGGTCTCCAAGTTGGGAAGGTCCTTTTAGGATTACAAGAATAGTTCCCGGAAACTCGTATTTGGTGGAATCCATACAAGGCACATTGTTACCTCGAGCTCTAAATGGCAAATATTTAAAGAAGTACCATCCAAGTGTGTGGCAAGAAGCCTAGACAGGCAAAGGCCGATATATAACTATAGCCCTGAGAAAAGATATGGCCGATATATAACTATAGCCCTAAGAAAAGGTGTGGCCGATATAAAACTATCGCCCTAAGAACATATAAATGGCCGATGGGGTGTTGACATCGTCCTTAGAGCAAACTATGGATAAATTATTTTTCGGCATCCAAGCTTTGCCGAAAAACAGGGGGGCATGTGTTGACGCTCGAAAATGGCATGATCACAAAGAGCGACTTGAGGCTGTGATGAGATGATGTTAGAATTATGAGTTCATGTCACCAATAGATGGCTCTCTTCAAGCCGATCGATATAAATATAGAGATGGTCCAAAACGAAGCTCGGATGCAAAAGTTATGCCAATCTTAGAGATGCTCGTATTGACACCAGGTTAAAGAATGACATGAAATCTAATTAAGACGGCCTCTGATGGAAAAAGTTACAACTGCAAAGTTCTTCGTCTCGTCGAAACGGACGATTTTGATGTAAGAATCGTCCCCATCCGAATTCGTATGCAAAAGTTATAGCCAAAACTGTGCGCTGCAGCACTGTATGGCCGGATCATCCGGACCGGGGTCCAGATCATCCGGCCGAGGGTCGAAAAATTGACCAAAACAACAGAAGCTAAAAATTGAAGCCGTATGATCTGGTTCAACTCCCGGATGATCCGGGTAAAGGCCGGACAATCCGGGCAATCGTCCGGATGCCCGGACAAGTTTTTCTGCTGCAGACTTTAGAAATCGGCCCGAAACACCCTCAAGATGGCCTCGGATAAAACAGTGTTCAACATGAAAGTTGTGCGTCTCGTCGAGACGGTTGATTTGGATATAAAAAACGTCCAAATCCGTGGTCGTATGAGGATTCTAGAGTCAAAACAGTGAGCTTCTGTCAAAAAACTGGGCTAGGCCGGATCATCCGGGCCTTGAGCCAGACATCCGGGCCGGGGGTCGTGAATAGTCCGTGTTTTATTAGGTTTTGATGATTTGAACGGCTAGGCAAGTCCTTTTCTTGTACGGGAAGTCCACCTGCCTCTTATATAGACAAGAGGTGACGGCCGATTGAACAACAACACACAATCGCAAACGCATCTACAACTTTTTCATCTACGTTTTGTCCCTCCCTCGTTCTTGCTCCCTCGTTCTTTGTCGTTCTTCGTGTTGGAGAGCTGCGAATACCGAGGCTCTAGGGGCGGCTTGACCGACCTAGGGCAGCCCATAGCCGCCGCACTCCCTGACGGGTTCCCTCCCGGGAATGTAGGGTTTCGGGTTCTCAAAAGCTCTCGCCGGTCGACTTGCGAATCGCGCTTCCGGTGGGACTCCTTCGACGTGAGCTGCGGTGCATCACCCTCGACGTTGGAGGTACACGGTGACGTGTTCGTGTGCGAACAGATGGCCACCACCTTGACGATGTCGCTGCTACCATGGTCGTGGTGGTAGGTTGAGATTAGCTTCTGCACCAGTTCCTCTGTATTCCTCTTGATTTGATCCCCCACGAGATCTGACTGGATGAACTGTGCGTTTTCACGCCTGGGGTAGGAGGCCGAGCTATTCGGCGGCCTCCGCCGTTCCTCGTAGGAGCCAAGTTCAATGAATTTGAAGTTAGCGACACCCTGGGGGATGGTGGCCAGTTCCTCATTGAGATTCTTGATGCGGCTGCCTACCTCGTTGGCAAATCCGGGGTTCTGCACACTGAAGAGAAACGGCTGGAGGACACCGTGCAGCTTTTCCCCCAGGCACCCTAGAAATGGCAGCTTCTCCCGGAGCCGGAGGCATAAGCCACTGGAGTGTTGCTTGTCGTTTCGGTCCATGGCCTCAAGCTGGCAAAGATCAAGGATGTCAGAGGCCTCGTACATGGCGCTCTTGAGCTTGGACACCCATGCCTGCACGCTCCTGTCAGTGATGCACCTCCTCTCGGCATCGGTGAGGAGGTTCCGAAGGGGTTCCACATTGGCTTCCAGCTTGTTGATCTCTTGGGAGACGCCCAGAAGCATGCTGATCTTCTCTTCTCCCATATCCAGGATGGTGTTCATCACTCGGGCTGCCAAAGCATCAAGGACAGCAGCCATGGCTTCCTTCCTGCCTACACCATACCAACCAGTTAATCATAATGTACAGATTAATATGCATGAGAACATATTTCTGATTAATCACAGTGCAAGTAGCAGGTACGGATGGGTGCAAATAACTATGCATGCAAATAAACATGTTTTGCCGATCGATTATCACCTCAGCTTCAGTTGCGGTGAGAGTCGGAAGGGTGGTCTATCTCACTTCTTTCCAGCTAGTTGAATCCCAATAAAAAGGGAGCTCGGTCTCCCCTCCTCTAGCGAGAGGGGATCCGGCGAACGGCGGCGGCGGTGATTCTAGGGGAGCTAGGTGCGGTGGCTGGTGGAGGCGCGGGAGGGCAGTGGTGTGAGAAGAGCACCGAATGGCAGGCGAGCAGGATGGAGCACCCCTAACCCTAATCACAACAAGGTTACTTCTCGGTGGCCTAATAATATTCAATTAATTTGCACATCACTTTGGCCGGGGAGCTCTTGTCCTGCAAGTAGTATATGGTTTGGCGTGGATCTATTGGCCGGCTGGATGACGACACTTAATTAAGTATGTATGTTTAATCTAGTGCAAACTGCAAAGCCTCCAACGGCTGTCTCAACAGAGTACTGACTGTATTTTTTGAAGTAAGCCTTAGAGGCTATGTTTATTTCGGAGTGATACATCGCCCACAAGTAGGGCCAGAATAGAGGGAGGAGGCAAGATCGATTATTCATCCACACAGCCGGAGGATTAATCCTAGCAAATCTAGGTTAAGTACCGGCTGTTTGACTAAACAATAAGTTGCCAGTTCTGATGACCGTTTAATGCTACTACAAACTAGGAAAATACACAGGAGCTCCTGATGCTTCACACCCCTACACGAATATTAATCATAAAAAATACCAAAAAAATCTGAAATTTGGGGATATCAAACGTGGGTTCTCAATCTACTCCTGTGTGAAATTTCATGAAAAAATACCAGGAAACATATCCGTGGCGAAGGAAATACTGTCCGAACAATAATTCATCCAAACAGTTTTTTTTCTATACATAGGATTTTTTTGTCTTTTTTGCCACGAATACGTTTTCTGGTATTTTTTCATAAAATTTCACGCAGAAGTAGATCGGGACCCTAGCTTAGTCTTTAAACTAATCTATCTATTTGCAGCACCGGCCAGTCTTGAAAGCACCGTATACCCGACATGTGCACATGCTTGCTTAAATGGTCCCAATAGCTAGCACTGGCTAGGTTAATGTCTTGGCGTGGATCTATAGGTCACATCCATGACACCCTACTGATTAAGTATGTACTGTATGTTTGGTGTAGATCGATGCTTCAACTCTAGCCATTGACTGTTTAGGCTAACAAGTTACCAGATCTGAGATTGGATTTTCACATCCCCCTCACCCCTCACCCCTCACCCCTCACGTCGCTCCGGAGGGCGGTATCAGGGGTCTAACACTAGCGCCACCAAAGCCCCCTTCCGCCGCTGCTGCCGGCGTAGGCCCCAACACTGAAGGGGTCTAACCCTAGCTACTGACTGTTTCGGTTAACAAGAAACCAGATCTCAGAGGGAAATAGTGCTATACCGCCCAACTACTCGAAGAACTGGCCAAAAATGGGATTCATATACAATAACTAAGCGCATTGAAGTTGGCCAAGTATATGCCCATTGCAAGTTAGGTTGACTGTGCATGTTTGTCCAAGCATGGATATACATTTCTTCTTCACAAAGACATCGAAAAGGCGGGTCTGAAGTTACAGAAGTTAGCACGAAGGTAATGGCTAAAGAAGCTAAAAATGCGGGTCTGACTGTGTACTACAATACAACAACCATTTCTTTAGCGAATCCGGTTTTATCTCAGTGTTCCTTGAGGAGTTGCATCTCATCAACAACTTCGATAAACTCAAGGTGCCTCTTATCCTATGCTTCCATACTGTAAGAACTTCATAAACTCAATTCACTTTTCTTTGGAATATCGTGAATGCTAAAGAATAACTCTATTTTTGTCCTCTCAGGCAATTAATCGAGCAGAAAAGCAAAGAGGGAGCATGTAGGTTTCTTATATCCAATCCAAACAGTGTTTAAAGCGATCGATAACAATAGGGATTTGGCCTTCAAATATGTTGCCAAGATGTGTTGATCGATAACAATAGGCCTACACGTTGCATAATTCTTTCTACCTCCGTACAATGATGTCTAAGTTAATTATACAACCACATATACGCAATGGTGGAGGCAGGAAAAATGTCCGATGGTGGTCTTGAATTGTCCATAAGACACTAAATGTCCGATGAAGCACCCAGAAAAAGACCCTACAAGACTAAAAAATAAGAATTAGTAATCTACAGCGGAGTTGTAAAAACTTGTTCACGTTGAAAGCATGGAACATACCAACAAAGTGCTAATGACACCTCAGTAAAATCCCTTTTCGAGTAATAACATCATTATTGAGTGATTCAAATATTTCACACTTATGTGTAGCATACCATCAAGTTACTAAACCAATCTTCAATGGTCCTGATGCACATTTTAGACTTGATAAAACACCTAGGAAACTCTCTCAAATGAATGTCGTTGACAGCGGCAATAGGAAAGCTAACTCAATGAGCTTGTAAACCAATGAAAATACCAAATGTCTCTCTGGTTCAACCATTTTTAAGAAAAACTCTCAACAACTTTGCAAGTCTAAGTATGTATGTTTAGCCTGTCGGAACGACATTATTTTGAGCGGACAAAACATTACGACTTTTTTTGCACGTAATCTACATAGCAACTGGCTGGATCTGTACGTATTCATTACCTACAACATGTTTGGATGACGGTCCAACAATAGGATAGGTGTATAGTCATCTAATTCTATTTTTGGCAGGTTATGGCTTTGAGGAGTCATTTCATTTTCTTTTAGAAAAGGAGGATGACCCCCGGCCTTTGCATCTGGGCGATGCATACGGCCATTTTATTAATTATTCTCACAAGACCTTACAAAATCAATACAACAGTAAGACTAAAGCCGCCGTCTAAGCAACAAACTGTCGCTACACCTATCCAGTTGATGAAGGGGCACAGATAGCCTGGGCCTAATACCAAACAGACATCGCAGCCAAGCCTAACATCTAAGACCTGAGACCCCAACCTAGCGACTTGCCGGGTCTGGGGCACACACTGGTCCGGCGTGCTCTCAAAGGCCGCCGCCGCCAACTGCCACCGCTCCATCTTCAGAACTGTACTGATGCATCAACCTTGCTCGGTCCAGCTATCATCGACGCCACCACTGCGCCCAGCGGCACCTCCTCCCTGCACGCAAACAGCTGAACACATCGCGGTCGCCACTGATACACCTCAGCGCCATGCTGCCAAGTATCACCAGCCGACACAGCTCGAAGTCCTTAGAGGATCTGTCGTGCGTAGCACCTGCCGACCAGGCATGACCAAGCGTAGCACCTGTCGGTCAGGCATGACTTGACATCTCCACCGAAGCTCCGTGCAAGACGAAGCCGCTCCACCTCCTTCCTCTGACTTCCAACACTGCTCCACAAACGATGCTCCCAAGAGAGAAACGACACCGCAGTGCCGCCATCATCCGATCTGGAACACCAGATCCTAGGGTTTCCTCTGGAGCAGCACGAGTGGGTCGACAGTAGTTACACGACGATGCCTTCATTAAGGTAACGGAGTAGAACGCCGCCATCGCCTGTCATCGGCTCGGTTTTCACCGGCAACCATGTCTCCCCAGCTCGTAGCCGGGACTAGATGATGGATCTCGAGATCCGATCACCAAGCTTTTGGTCGGCCACCGCCGACGAAGAAGATGACCACCACCACTGGCTACACCGGACAGAACAGATCTGCCATGGGTGCCGCCAAGCAGTCCACCAGGCCCTCGATGC
Source organism: Triticum dicoccoides (assembly GCF_002162155.2). Lineage (NCBI taxonomy): Eukaryota > Viridiplantae > Streptophyta > Magnoliopsida > Poales > Poaceae > Triticum > Triticum dicoccoides. The sequence continues at coordinate 7,762 of NW_021219845.1, forward strand.
CGCCGCCGATCTAAAGCCAGATGACATGCCGCCGAAGACCGCATCGCACCGCCGCCCGATCCAGGCCGCCCGTGGCCCGAGACAGGGCCGACCGCCGCCGCCGTCGAAGCCAACGCCATCGCTTGTAGATCGGCCGCACCTCCACGCATGTTGGGGTCCCGCCACCCCTGAGACGCGGGAGGGAGGAAGAGCCCCCGCCACCGCCATCGACCTCCGGGCGCAAGCCGGCGGCGTCCTCCGGCGGCGGCGGGAGGAGGGGAGGAGGATGGGCTAGGCCCCGGCAGCAGCTAGGGTTTGGGAGCCACCCGAGTCGCCTGAGCGGGGGGCAACCCGAGCACTAGCGGGTGGCTCCTGCTGCTAGATGGTGATGTTACGTTACATGAGATTTCCAGGAGTCATTTCATATAACTCTAGGACAAAAGTATGTATGTTGCAAACTGCAAAGGCTTCAACAACTCTCTCTACTGAGTAATAACTGTTTGAGTTAAGCGTGTGCGCTCTCATTTTTTCCTTACAAGCTATGTTTATTTGTTGGTGAGTGATAAGGGAGGGATACATCATCCACAAATAGGGCCAGAAAAGAGGGAGGGGGAATTATTCATCCACACAGCCGGGGGATTAATCCTAGGTAATCTAGCAAGTTCATAAGGGATAGGTTATGGTTAGGGTTTACATGCATGATATCACGTGCAGGTACAGAGGCCGGGGAAGCTACACAAAAAATGTCGTGGCCCAACGACCCTACGAAAGATGCGTTTGATGTTTAAAATTTGCAAAAGCTGGTTACATCACATGCAGGCACGTTGGCGTGCAAATTTGTTGGTGTTATCAAGACTTAGTATATAATCCATTTGCAGCACCGGCCGGCCTTGAAAGCACCGTATCCGACACATGCACATGCTTGCTTACACGCCCCAACGAATGGTTCCAACAGCTAGCTCGCTTAATGGTTCCAACATCCATGGCACTTAGTTTAGGTATATGTATGTTTAGTGCAGTAGTACTGGCTGAGTTCTGATTTAACAACTTTGCCAGATCTCAAAGCCAAATACCACTACACGGTACGATACTTTCTATGGTAGATAGCCTCATGGAATAAATAGGTTGCATTCCTTCTAGTCCAAAATATATTGAATGTTAATTTGTAAGGAAAAGCTTTGCAAAGTTCGGTCAACCAAATTTACATAAAAGATATCAATATATACAATACCAAATAATACATGCTGAAATTATATTCCCCACTGCTTCTCCCCACGGATACGTTTGCATCATTGCCACATTCAGTTAATTACCCATTGCTGGCCGAGGTATCACTCTTGCTCAGTTTTGTGTCATTCAACGTTCCTTTATGATCTAACTGAAGTTTCTTCGGCCTAGTCATTTTGTCCCAAGCATAGCAATGAGTTTTCCATTTACCTCCTCAATACCCCAATAATAGTTACTCCATCCACTCCCTTATACAAGGCCATTTCGTTTTTCGTGTCCAACTTTGACTTATAATTTTGGTCAACACAATATGGATCACATGTCATAAAAAATATATCATCGAAAAGTTCTTTGAAATTTGCATCTAATGACATACTTTTTCTGTTAAAATTAATGGTCAAAGTATTTAGAGTTAAACACGTCAGCTTGGAGAGGAATTTTTTTGTGTTTTGACCCTTTTATGAAACCTATTCGAGATCTGACCCTAGTTTGAAAATATTTTGAGATATGAACCTTTTCTTACCGTCAGTGGTCATGTCGATAGGGTTATACAGCCTACCGCCAAGGTTGAAGGAAATATGCCCTAGAGGCAATAATAAAGTTATTATTTATTTTCTTATATCATGATAAATGTTTATTATTCATGCTAGAATTGTATTAACCGGAAACATAATACATGTGTGAATACATAGACAAACATAGTGTCACTAGTATGCCTCTACTTGACTAGCTCGTTGATCAAAGATGGTTGTGTTTCCTAACCATAGACATGAGTTATCATTTGATTAACGGGATCATATCATTAGGAGAATGATGTGATTGACTTGACCCATTCCGTTAGCTTAGCACTTGATCGTTTACTATGTTGTTATTGCTTTCTTCATGACTTATACATGTTCCTACAACTATGAGATTATGCAACTCCCGTTTAACGAAGGAACACTTTGTGTGCTACCAAACGTCACAACATAACTGGGTGATTATAAAGGAGCTCTACAGGTGTCTTTGAAGGTACATGTTGAGTTGGCGTATTTCGAGATTAGAATTTGTCATTCCGATTGTCGGAGAGGTATCTCTGGGCCCTCTCGGTAATGTACATCACTATAAGCCTTGCAAGCAATGTAGCTAATGAGTTAGTTGCGGGATGATGCATTACATAACGAGTAAAGAGAGTTGCCGGTAACGAGATTGAACTAGGTATTGAGATACCGACTGCCGAATCTCGAGCAAGTAACATACCGATGACAAAGGGAACAACATATGTTGTTATGCGGTTTGACCAACAAAAATCTTCGTAGAATATGTGGGAGCCAATATGAGCATCTAGGTTCCGCTATTGGTTATTGACCGGAGACGTGTCTCGGTCATGTCTACATAGTTCTCGAACCCGTATGGTCCGCACGTTTAAAGTTCGATGACGATTTATATTATGAGTTATGTGTTTTGATGTACCGAAGGTAGTTAGGAGTCCCGGATGGGATCAGGGACATGACGAGGAGTCTCGAAATGGTCGAGACATAAAGATCGATATATTGGACGACTATATTCGGACACCGGAAAGGTTCCCAGTGATTCGGGTATTTTTCGGAGTACCGGAGAGTTACGGGAATTCACCGGGAGGGTCAATGGGCCTTCATGGGCCTTAGTGGAAATAGAGGGCAGCAAGAGTGTGGGGTGCGCCCCCCTAGCCCAAACCAAATTGGTTTAGGGCTTTTGGGGCCGGCCCCCTCTTTCCTTCTCCCCTCCTCCTCTTTCCTTCCCCTCCTAGTTGGACTAGGAAAGGGGGAACCTACTCCTAGTAGGAGTAGGATTCCCCCCTTGGGGCGCACCCTATGAGGCCGCCGCCCCCCCTCACCTTGCTCCTTTATATACGGGGGCAGGGGGGCACCTCTAGACACAACAATTGATCATTGATCTCTTAGCCGTGTGCGGTGCCCTCTCCACCATATTCCATCTCGATAATATCGTAGCGGTGTTTAGGCGAAGCCCTGCGTCGGTAGAAAATCATCATTATCACCACGCCGTCGTGCTGACGAAACTCTCCCTCAAAGCTCGGCTGGATCAGAGTTCGAGGACGTCATCGAGCTGAACGTGTGCTAAACTCGGAGGTGCCGTGTGTTCGGTACTTGATCGGTCGGATCATGAAGACGTACGACTACATCAACCGTGTTGTGCTAACGCTTCCGCTTACGGTCTACGAGGGTACGTGGACACACTCTCCCCTCTCATTGCTATGCATCACCATGATCTTGCGTGTGCGTAGGATTTTTTTTGAAATTACTACGTTCCCTAACAGTGGTATCAGAGCCTGGTTTTATGCGTTGATGTTATATGCATGAGTAGAACACAAGTGAGTTATGGGCGATACAAGTCATACTGCGGTATTGTTGGATGAAGCGGCCCGGACCGATATTATGTGTACGCTTACGTGAGACTAGTTTTACCACCGTGCTTTGCACACAGGTGACTAACGGGTGTCAGTTTCTCCAAATTTAGTTGAACCGAGTGTGGATATGCCCGGTCCTTGAGAAGGTTAAAACAACACTAACTTGGCGAACTATCGTTGTGGTTTTGATGCCTAGGTAAGAACGGTTCTTGCTCAGCTCGTAGCAGCCACGTAAAACTTGCAACAACAAAGTAGAGGACGTCTAACTTGTTTTTGCAGGGCATGTTGTGATGTGATATGGTCAAGACATGATGCTAAATTTTATTGTATGAGATGATCATGTTTTATAACAAAGTTATCGGCAACTGGCAGGAGCCGTATGGTTGTCGCTTTATTGTATGCAATGCAATCGTGCTGTAATTGCTTTACTTTATCACTAAGCGGTAGCGATAGTCGTAGAAGCAATATGTGGTGAAACAACAACGATGCTACGATGGAGATCAAGGTGTCGCGCCGGTGACGATGGTGATCATGACGGTGCTTCGAAGATGGAGATCACAAGCACAAGATGATGATGGCCATATCATATCACTTATATTGATTGCATGTGATGTTTATCCTTTATGCATCTTATTTTGCTTTGATTGACGGTAGCATTATAAGATGATCTCTCACTAAATTTTAAGGTACAAGTGTTTTTCCTGAGTATGCACCGTTGCGAAAGTTCTTCGTGCTGAGACATCACGTGATGATCGGGTGTGATAGGCTCTATGTTCAAATACAACGGGTGCAAAACAGTAGCACACGCGGAATACTCAGGTTAAACTTGACAAGTCTAGCATATATCCGACATGTGCACATGCTTGCTTGAATGGTCCCAATAGCTAGCTAGCTACCTTAATGTCTTGGCGTGGATCTATAGGCCACATCCATAACACCCAACTGATTAAGTATGTATGTTTGGTGTAGATCGATGCTTCAACTCTAGCCATTGACTATTTAGGTTACCAAGTTACCAGATCTGAGATTGGATTTCACATCCCCCTCACCCCTCACGTCGCTCCGGAGGGCGGTACCAGGGGTCTAACACTAGCACCACCAAAGCCCCCTTCCACCGCTGTTGCCGGCGTAGGCCCCAACACGGAAGGGGTCTAACCCTAGCTACTGACTGTTTGGGTTAACAAGTTACCAGATCTCAAAGGAAAATAGTGCTATACTGCCCAACTACTCGAAGAACTGGCCAAAAATGGGATTCATATACAATAGCTAAGCAGATCGGAGTTGGCCAAGTATATGCCCCTTGCAAGTTAGGCTGACTGTGCACGTTTGTCAAAGCATGGACAGTCATTTCTTCTTCACAGAGACATCGAAGAGGCTGGTTTGAAGTTACAGAAGTTAGCACGAAGGTAATGGCTAAAGAAGCTAACAATGCGGGTCTGACTGTGTACTTTTTTTCGAAAAGGAGGATGACCTCCGGCATCTGCATCTGGGAGATGCATACAGTCATTTTATTGATTATTTTCAAGGACCTTACAAAGTATAACAACAATATGCCTGAATCCGTCATCTTGGCAGTATCTGCCGCTACTCTTATCCAAATGATGAAAGGATGAAAGACCTTCTTGGCGAGGGTGCTCTTGCCTATGCCGCCCTGGCCAACGATGGCCACCACCTTGACCATGTTGCTGCTACCGTGGTCGCGGTGGTCGGTTGAGATTAGCTTCCGCACCAGTTCCTCTGTATTCCTCTTGATCTGATCCCCCACGAGATCGGACTCGACGAACTGTGCGTCCTCACGCCTGGGGTAGGAGGCCGAACTGGTGAGCGGTCTCCGCCTTTCCTCGTAGGAGCCAAGGTCAATGAATTTAAAGTTAGCGACACCCTGGCGGATGGTGGCCAGCTCCTCGTTGATATTCTTGATGCGGCTGCCGACCTCGTTGGCAAACCCAGGGTTCTGCACGCAAAAGAGAAAGGGCTGGAGGACATCCTGCAGCTTTTCCCCCAGGCACCCTAGAAATGGCAGCTTCTCCCAGAGCCGGAGGCATAAGCCCCTGGAGTGTTGCTTGTCGTGTCGGTCCATGGCCTCAAGCTGGCAGAGATCAAGGATGTCTACATGGCACTCTTGAGCTTGGTCACCCATGCCTGCACGCTCCTATCAGTGATGCGCCTCCTCTCAGCATCTGTGAGGAGGTTCTGAAGGGGTTCCACATTGGCTTCCAGCTTGTTGATCTCTTGGGAGACGCCCAGAAGCATGCTGATCTTCTCTTCCCCCATATCCAGGATGGTGTTCATCACACGGGCTGCCAAAGCATCAAGGACAGCAGCCATGGCTTCCTTCCTGCATATAATACACCACAGACCACACCAACCAGTTAAGCATAATGTGTATACATACAGATTAATATGCATGAGAAGATGTTGGTACAGTGCAGGTAGCAGGTAGAGATGGACCGATGGATGTAGCTAAAAATTAACCACACAAAAGAATCATCCATTGCAACGAAAGTAGAAACATGCGTGCAAATAAGCATTTTTTGGCCATTGATGATCACCTCGGCTTGCAGTTGTTGCAGAGAGAGGAGGAAGGGGGTCTATCTCGCTTCTTTCCAGCTAGCTAGGTAGCAGGTAGATATGAACCGATGTATTATCGAGTCCGATACAGCCCGTACCGGCCTCGATAATCGGAGTCCCCGATACAGACAGACATACTGCATCGGAGCGAGGGGAAGACGCTGATGGGGGCAGTAGAAATTTAAAATTTACCGCTATCAGAAGGCAGACGCTGCCTCGTAGATCCGACATCAATAACCCACCAGAGTCGCTGCATCGGAGCCAAGAGCTGGAGAAACCTTATTCGTCGCTATCATCGCCACTGCTGGAGCGCAAGTCATGGACAATCAATCAAAGAACATAACTGAGAAAACCTAGATGATTGGACGGACACACGACAAGATCCCCGGGGTTCTCCTTCTTCCCGCCGATGACGGACCAACCGGCGGACAAGAGGGAAACCCAGTGATGCGGGTTGCCTCTTTGTTCTCTAGTCAAGTCGTGGCGGCTAGGTTGGGTATGTCTATTCACTTTTCCAATTTTGTTTTGTTTATAATTATTCGTGTATTTTGAGTAACCTATGTTCATGTGTTTTTTTAAATATGTTCATATATTTTCTCACACGCTTAAAACATGTTCGTGACAATTTTGAAAAATGTTATTGAAAATGTCAAAAAAAATCATGCATTTTTTCTTTTTTAATGAATATGTTTGTGGTATTTTATAAATATCCACATGTTTCAAAATTGTTCATGAACTTTTCTCCGAAAACAATTCATGAAAATGTTTTAAAAAATTGCATAATTTTTTAAACAAAACTGTTCACGGCATATAAAAAATTTCACTCCTTTTATACAAACATCATGAAACTTTCAAATGGGGGGTGAAGAAAAATAGAAAAAAGAAATCGGAAGAAAATGTAAAAATGAAGAAAAAAAACACACTAAAAGTAAGGTGGAATGAAAACAAATACAGAAATCCACAAAACAAATGGACGAAAAATGGTTTCCCATTTTAAAATAGTGTCATAACCATAGAAAATACCGATGTCCCAAGAAACAAATCGAAGAAACCGCTCCATCCTTTCTATTAGGCCGAGATCCATGTAGGGAGCGCCTCGATGAAAGCGGGAGCAACTAGTTCACGAGCGCTCCTTCGGGAGCCTCACAACGATCGCTTGCGGGTAGGCTGAGAGCGCGCCAGTTGACGCGCTCTCAGCCGCCGCCACGTGTCATGCTCTGAGCACTCCCTTTGGATTTTATTTTATTATTTTATTTTTTCGCACGCTTTTTCAGCTTTCAACATAATTTTGTCGGTTTTTTCTAGTTTTTGTTTTTTCACCGGTCTTCCTTAGCTTTTGGATAAAAAAAGTCTTCCTTAGTTATTGGTTTTTCACGAGTTTTTTTTTGCTTCTGCGAGAGGCACGGTTTTGCTTTTGCGAGAGGCAGGACCATGCCTCTCGAAAACGGAAAAAATAATGTGCTTTCTTTTTTTCCTTTTGCGAGAAGCACGGTCATGCCTCTTGGAAATGGAAAAGAAAATGAGTTTTGTGTTTTTTTCTTCCTTGAGAGGCATGGTTGTGCTTTTGCGAGAGACATGGCCGTGCCTCTCGAAAAAGGAAAAAGAATGTGTTTTATGTTTTTTCCCTTCCGCGAGAGGTACGATTGTGCTTTCGTGAGAGGCACGGCCGTGGCACTCGGAAACGAAAAAAATGTGTTTTTTGTTTTTTTTCTGCTTCCGCGAGAGGCACGGCCGTGCCTTTTTCGGAAAGGAAAAACCGTGCTTCCGATTCGGCTTTTTCGTCCTTTTTTGTGAAAAAGAAGTTCATCAAAACATATCAACATGGGATTAATTTTGAAAATCTCGATACGAGATATCCAACGGTGTAAACGGTTCAAGTTTTGGACGCACGATTTAAGAGATATAACATTTTGAATAAACGGATCTATGAAAAAGGAAAAACATTCAGGGACAAGTGGCGCAACTTGAGAGGTGGAAGTGATCTTTGTAAGGAGTACTCGTCAATTAATGATTTCAGAGGAAAGCGTTAAGTGCTACTCAAATAAGTGACAAATAACATTTGTGATGCTTAGGCGGACCCTATATATGTTTTTCAGGGTTATATGAAGATTCTAAAAGGTTCTTCACCCAAGACTCTTTTCTTTGTTTGCTGTACCGGTTTTATAGATTTCCTTTTGTGGTTTTAATTATTTTCTTATTTCCTTTTCTTTTTTTATTTTTCCTTTTTATTAATATTTTTAAATGTTTTTTTTCAATTTTGTTAACCCTTTCTTTGCTAGTTTTCAAAAATCCATAAAGATTTTTGAAATTTTGAGTATAATTTAAATGACTTTTGAAGAAAAGTAATAGTTTTTAAAAAAATAATATTTTAATAAATTGTGGTTTTTGGAAATTTAATGAACCTTTTAAAAAAATTGAACATTTGTTTCCAAAGTTTTGAACATTTTAAGATTTCACATTTTTCTTAAAATTCATGAATATTTTTGAATTTGTGATATTTGTAAAAAAATCATGAAATTTCTAAATATTGTTTGGGATATTTTTTAAATCTCCAATCAAAACGAAGTGAAATAGTAATATTTTTCAAGGAGAATATGAAAAACCAGCTCAACAAGGTAATGTTAACCTGTATTTTTGTTGAACAAGTTGGGTTGTGATTAGAGAATTCTCCATGTGACGCATTCAACAAGGTAATTATACCCTCGGATGATGCCATCAATTGCTCCAGACGCCAATGGAACTAGCTTTTACCTCAAATCCCGAACCAGCTGGTGCACATAAACCTCCCCCACCTGCTTTCGCCCTGCAAGCAAGCACTTGATCAGTTAGTTAGAGCTTCTCATGGATGTGTTGTGCATACTAGTGTTGTTCTACCCTAATTTTGTGTGTCTCACTCTCTACATTGTATCAGATACTTCCACACTTCCGCCTCTCGATGGATCTCTTTGATCTTTCCCCCTCTACCTTCGGCAACAACCCCTTTCATGCCTCTCTCGAACCTCACCTTGAACATCCACTCCCAGGTCCCTATCCTCTCGAGTTGACGCGTCCAACTACATCGTCCGGAGCTCCTTCATCCATGTGCTCCCTCGAGCTAGTGTTGTGCATAGGTTGGTGCCCTGCAAGCGCTCTGTGGAGACATTGCATTCTAGATGTTCGATAAAATGTCCAAACCCAAGATAGATTAAAAAGGAAAACCATGAATGCCTAAGCACCTGTCCCATCGGAGAGGTCCAGACCCATGAATGACTAACCGCGAGGCGCTCAGGCTACCTCGCCACCGCCGACCGTCCCCATAGCTCCTCTCCACAAAGAAAAATTGCACAAGAACGCCACCAGTTTTCCCCCTTGCCCTGCAGTCTTTTCCCCTTCCCACGCCGCCTAGTGGCCCAATGTACCTTGCTGGTTCAAGGCGGTTCATAATGAGTCAACATAGGCTGACAAGGTGGTCCCACGCACCCTCCAACGCTTTGATTCGCCCCAGAGCTGCATTTTAAGAGAGCTTAGTATCTATATACCGATACTCCCTCCCTTTACACTTTAGCTACATTTCAGTCAGCTGACTTTTAATTTTGTGGTCTGTCGATTTTCTATTCGTTGGATCTGCTTTGAGATGTGTGATGTTTTTATTTTTTTTCTGTTTAATTCTATTGTGGGCTAGGTGGAATCGATTGACCCTTATTTTGGGTTAGTACAATTGCTTCTTGGGCTCGTTTTTGTTCTTCTGAGTTGTGTTTTTCTCTTTCCATTTTTCCTTTTCTTTATTGATTATTTTTTGTTTTAGTGGGTTTTTGGCTGAGTGTAATTATATAATACAAACACATTACAATATGTGCCAAAATTTCATGATTTTATGATTGTTTTTGCATATTACGATAAAGTGTAATTTTGGTGCAAAGTTGTGCATAAGTTTTTTTTTATTTCATGATCTCATCTGAGGCCTTTACAGGTACCCTGTCGGAGGGCGAATCGATGACAAAGGGCTTCTATATTATCCTTACAGCCTTCCTATGTTGCGTGAGAGTTCATCACAGATCTACGGGTCTGTATCTTGTAGCTAGATGACTTCTTCTCTCTTTGATCTTCTATAACATGTTCTCCTCAATCTTCTTGGAGTTATATCAGATGTAATTCTCTTTCGCGGTGTGTTTATTCAGATACGATGAATTGTGGGTTTTTGATCTCAATATTTATGAATAGTAATTGAGTCTTTTCTGAAGTATATTATGCATGATTGGTATAGCTTCGTATTTCTCTCCGATCTATCCGTTTGGTTTGGCCAACTGATTGATTTATCTTGCAATGGGAGAGGTGCTTTGTAATGCGTTCAATCTTGTGGTGCTCTATATCCCAGTGACACAAGGAGAGAAGACACGTATTTGTATTGTTGTCATTAAGGGGAAACGATGGAGTTTATTCATATCGGTTGAGTTTACTTTGTCTACATCATGCATCTTGCGTAAGACGTTACTCTGTTTTATACTTAATACTCTAGATGCATGTTGGATAGTGATCGATAAGTGGAGTAATAGTAGTACATGCAGGCAGGAGTCGGTCTACTTGTTTCGGACGTGATGCCTATATACATGCTCACTTCCTTGAATATGGTCATAACTATGTGCTTTTCAATTAATTGCCTAACAGTAATCTGTTTACCCATTGTATCCCTTTTGTTCAAGAGAGAATCCTCTAGAGAAAACTATGACCCCCGGTTCTACTTTTATCATATATAAAATTCAGAATATCTACCTTGCTGGACTTTTTCTATTTTATTTTATTTTCCAATTAATTTTATCTATCTACCACTACAAGATTTAATCCTTAAAAATAACCGCTAAGGGGGTGGACAGCCCTCTTGTTTGCGTTGGGTGCAAGTATTTACTTTTGTGTGTGCAGGTATTGCTAACGAGGTTCTATGTGGTTATCTCCTGCTGGATTGATAACCTTGGTTTTTAACTGAGGGAAATACTTATCTCTACTGTACTGCATCATCCTCTCCTCTTCGAGGAAATCCCAACGCGGCTCACAAGTAGCAGATGGCACACTACCCGATGAAATCCTCCATGGCACGCTTCACACCCGGTCAGGCGAATAGCTTGCGGACGCGGTGGTAGCTGGCCGTGGCGCCAGAGTGCCCGCCCACGGCGCTATGGTCGAGGGCGATGATGAGCTTGGTTTGCAACGCCGAGTTGGCGCCAATCCAGAGGCGCCCACGTTGCCTGATGACACTGTTCTGCAAGGTGTGTCCTTGGTCCTTAGTTGTGGTGATGTTCAGCTTGGCCAGCAGCTCCTGAGAATCGGGGTCGGTCTCATAGGAGTTAGCGACCTCCTGGAGCCATTGGCCTTGCTGAGGTAGGCGGCGGGGTGGCCGTCCTGGGTGAGCACCGCGGCCACGCCGGTGTCACACGCACCGCGGTCTTGATGGCATACACTCGCGCAAAGTTTGGGTGCACGAGCATCAGCATACCAAATGAATTCCAAGCAAATTAACAACATGTCCTGAGGCACCGCAGCGAAAACGTGTTTTCCACTTTCATCACAGCCAAATTAAGGGACGCAGTACAAGTACATAACCATTTTTAAAATTTAAATGATTTTTTAAATGAACTTTTTTCAATTTCGTTAATCCTTTTATTTTTATATTCTCTAGTTTTTTACAAGTACATAAACATTTTTAATTTTCAGATATAACTTAAATTTCAAGAAATTTTAAGAATAATAATTATTTTTATAGTTGTAAAATTATTTTTTATAAAAAATTGATCTACTTTTTGTGAAATTTATTTCCAAAATTATGATATTTTTTTAAATCTTTAATATTTTGAAATTCATAACTTTTCTAAATAATCATAAACATTTTTATAAATTCATGAATGTTTTTATATGTTTTAAAATTTCCAATAAAAAGTAGGTGAAATAGTAATATTTTTTGAGAGGATATAATAACCAGCCCAACAAGGTAATGATACCCTGGGTTTTCTTGGGTAAGTCAAGGACAATCAACTAAGGAAACCAAGACTACTGGACGGATGCAGCACACGATCAACCGGTTCCCCTCCCTCCTGCTGATATTCTCCTTTCTGTAGTCAATTCATTGGGGAGGTTTATTTATTTTTAATTTTGTTTTTTGTAAATATTCATGTATTTTCGGTAAAATATGTTCATATGTTTTTGAAAAAGCATGTTCATACATTTTCTATCACATTTAATATCTGTCTGTAACATTTTTTGGCACAATGTTTTTGGAAAAAATGTTTGTGAAATTTTATAAATTTCAACATATTTCAAAATAATGTTACAAAAATTGCACAATTTTTTAAAAAAATGTTCATGATATGTAAAATCTTCGCAATTTTTTTAAAAAATATCATGAATTTTCAAATGGTAGAAAAATAAACATCAATATAAAAAAAATTAGAAAAAGGAAATAATAAAAAGAAGGAAATTCAAGTAGAACAAATACACAAATAATCGGGCAGAATGAAATATAAAAATAATATAACATAAACACATAAATCCACCTAAAAATGGATTAAAAACGGTATCCCTTCTTTCTTAACACAAAACGGTATCCCATTTTAAAATAATGTAACCATGGAAAAAAAACAATGTCCCGAAAAACAAATAGAAAAAATGGCTCCATCCTTGCTATTGGGCCGCGATCCCAATAGTATTTGCGATGCTTACACGGACCCCCTGTAGAGGGAACAGAGGGGCCTATGTATTGTTTTTTCACGATTTTGGGAAGATGCTAAAAGTTTCTTCTCCAGAGAGTTTTTCCGTTGTTTGCTCTTGTTTCATTTTGGGATTTTCATTATTTTCCTATTTCATTTTCCTTATTTTCTTTTCTTCCCCCTTTTTATTTTTAAAATGAATATTTTTAAATGAATTTTGTTCAATTTATTAACTGTTTCATTTTTTATATTCACTAGTTTTTCAAAAGTCCATAAATATTTATGAAAAAATTGAGTATAACTATAATTTATGACCTTTTAATAAAATTAATGATTTTTTTAAAATCTTTTGAATTTTTGTGAAAATTTGTTTCCCAAATTTTCAACATTTTTAATTTTCACAACTTTCTGAATTCATGATTTTGTTTGGGTATGTTTAAAAAGATATGCAATAAAAAATAAGTTAAAATAGTTATAATTTTCCCAGAGAATATAAAAACCACCTCAACAAGCTAATGATAACCTAGTTTTCGTTGAGCAAGTTGGGTGATGAGATGAGAATTCGCCATGTGACGCGTTCACCGCACCCCAAACTGGACTGCTGCCTATTGCACCATGGTCACGCACATCGCCCTCAAGGTAATGATACCCTAGTTTTCCTTGAGCAAGTTGGGTTGTGACATGAGAATTCGCCATGTGACGCGTTCACTACACCCCGAACTAGATCGCTACTTGTTGCACCATGGTCACGTATGTCACCCTCTGCCCGCCGCTATGGTGTATGCGAACCTACATCACATTGGTCGTGACCAGACCGCAGGCCCCGCCCGCCACTGGAGGCTCCACGTCAGCGTCCACCTCCTTGTCGTGATAGCTGGCCGGAATCTTGATGGTGTCGGCGTGTGGATCGTGGGATGACGGTGTCGCTCGGTTGTGGCGCGTTGTGATGGAGTCAATCTAGCAGATCTCAGGTAGGGTGTCCGGAGGTAGTATCCTTGGCACGATGATAAGAGTGGACACATGGATTTGGGCTCTTTCGAAGAGATAATGCGCTATGTCATGTTTTGATTGTATTGAGTTTGAGGGCGTACAGAGTATAGGTTGATCTAGCATGAAATTGACTGTTTATGAGTTTTCATCTACCGTTCTTACCCCTCGGTTTATATAGATACCAGAGGTGCCTAGGGTTTACGCATAGGTCGGTTGCATCTAAGGGTAAATGTGATGAAGACAACCTCTAAGTCTTGAAGTACGTGCCAATTCTTCGAAAGATGTCCACCTTGGCGCTCCTGGGCCCGACAAACGTGACCCACTGGTTGATTATAATGGGGGTCCTCGGCCCGGCCCATATAGCCGGGAGCCCACGTGGCTAGCACCCCTTAGTTTAGGACACCATCATGGCGTAACATGCACGCCACGGACGCCAACAAGCACTCTGTGCATACATTATGTTCGATTAAATGTCCACACCAAAGATAGACTAAAAAAGAGAGGAAAACATTGCCATGTGGACATGACTAGGTCAAAACCACCATGATTCCGTACAGTGCCGCTTCAGTTGAGTCGAGGGATGAAACTTCTCCGGTTTGGAAAGTTCAACATGTAAGTTGTCCGATTTTGAAGTGATGGGACGAAATATGCACTTCTCAATTAGTTGAAGGGCTAAAAGTAGTCTTTTCTCTTCTTCTTCTTCTTCTTCTTCTTCTTCTTCATCTTCTTCTTCTTCTTCTTGTAAAATCTTGCTAGAACCAAGAACTGCCAATATTTGGGAAGGAGCATGATGCATGCATGATCAAAGCATTGCTTTCTACTAGAACCATTTCTCCTCTCCTCCTTTAATTGACAAGTTCATTTCATTGATCATGCTTTGCACCTACCAAGCACGAGTTCATTTATGCATGTTTGCTTATTATTAGTGGGCATGCGAGGAGGTCAATTAGTTGAGCACCCTGCAGCTGATCCTGACGTTGCCGTCCGGGTTGAGGTCCAGCTGCCCCATCCTCCCCATCCCCTGCACGAACGTCTCGAAGAAGTCGTCCGGGCTGTCGGCGAACTGCTTCACATACGTGGCCGTCTCCGGCGACCCGGTGAGCAGCGTCTGGTCGGACGTCAGCAGACCCCTCCTGGCCTGCAGGCCCTTGTAGTACTCGACGTCGAAGGCGTTGCTGGTGGCGTCGAGCTTGGCCGTGGCGCCGTCGCCGCCGGCCTTGCAGGTCTTGGCCAGGGACGCCGCCATCCAGGCCTCCATCGTGGGGTCCTTGCCGGCCTTGCCGAAGCCGCTGAGCCGGTTCTTGAAGTTGGCGCAGTGGGCCTGGCCGAGCGTGTGGGCGCCGGAGAGCGCCACGAGCTCCGGCACGGTGAAGCCGTGGTCACCGACGAACACCTTGATAAGCTCGGACGCGTTGAGCGTCGCGGCGGGGAGCGCGGAGGTGTCGGCGGCGCGGGAGACGTAACCGTCCTTGCGGCCCATGGGCACCATGTAGTAGAGGTCCCCGGCCATGAAGACGGAGTCCCGGGCGGCGAGCGCGAGGACGTCGGCGCAGGAGACGGTGCCGGGGCACTGCGCCTCGAGGGCGGCCTTGACGGCGTCGATGACCTCGAAGCCGCGCAGGGACTTGTCGGTGAGCGCGTCCTTCTCGGCGGTGCCGTGGGCCTTGGTGGAGTCGAGGAGCACCGAGGCGTCGCAGCCGCGGACGAAGCAGTCGTGGAAGTGAAGCCGGAGCAGCGACGCCGCCAGGGTGGGGTCCTTGTCCAGCGCCTTGAACACCACGCCGCGCACGATGTCTTGGGCGTGCGGGCACGTCATGGAGTAGTAATCCATGCTCAGACCACCACCTTCGCCTCCCCATTCATGGTCACCACTACCGCCATATCCGTATCCACGTCCTCCTCCTCCTCCTCCTCCTCCTCTACGACCTTGTGCCGCCGCGCCACCGGGGGCCGCCACCATGAGCAGCAGCAGCACGGCCACTACGGCAGCGGTTGCGCGAGTGACATGCTGCTGCTTCATGCTCACCATGGTCTTGCCTTTTTGTTGTGATAGTCTATGCATGGTTAATCTGGATTTGGATCGACCAAGCTACGACTTACCACCAGTTAAGCTGCACGCATGGCATGGACACAACAAGTGAGAGAGAGGTATTTATAGACACGTCGATAGAGGAGGGTTGGGCAGTCCACCTGACAGTAATGCTACACATACTAACGAGTTACAGGATTACACAAAGAGGATTAAATTGATTGGTCGGTAGGTGAGGGAGGTGGCACACGCCCTTTAAAATCAGGGGGATCAAGTTTATGATTGGTTAAGAGATGGAAAGTGCTTGTAAAATCATGTAATCCATCTGTTCCTAAATGTAAGTCTTTGTAAAGATTCCACTATGAACCACATACGGATGTATATAGATGCATTTTAAGTTTAGATTCATTCATTTTGCTCCGTATGTAGTCTACTTAATGGAATAATCCCTACAAAGGCTTATATTCAGGAACGAAGGGACACTAGTAGAAAAACCCATATTAGTCCCGGTTGGTGAGGGCCTTTTGTCCCGGTTCTTGAACCGGGACTAAAGGGTCGTTACTAATGCCCTAGACCTTTAGTCCCGGTTCTCACACGAACCGGGACAGATGGGCCTCCACGTGGCCGATGCGCCGAGCCCAGGCAGGAGTGCCTTTTGTCCCGGTTGGTGGCACCAACCAGGACCAAAAGGCATCCACACGTCAGCATTTCAGTCAGCATTTCCGTCTTCTCCTTTTGACTTTCGCATTGCGTCCTTGCATCGACAATGACCCGGCGGAGATCATCATCATCGGGCACATCATCTGGTTCCTCTTGATCTTCAGCCACTTCGCCCGTTGCAGCATCATCGTGCACATCGTCTGGTTCCTCTTGATGTTCAGTAGCATCACCGTATTCAGGGGGCACATAGTTGTCATCGTACTCTTCTTCTTCGCCGTCTTCCATCATAACCCCTATTTCTCCGTGCCTCGTCCAAACATTATAGTGTGGCATGAAACCCTTGTAAAGCAGGTGGGTGTGAAGGATTTTTCGGTCAGAGTAAGACTTCGTATTCCCACATATAGGGCATGGACAACACATAAAACATTCTGCTTGTTTGCCTCAGCCACTTCGAGAAAATCATGCACGTCCTTAATGTACTCGGAGGTGTGTCTGTCACCGTACATCCATTGTCGGTTCATCTGCGTGCTTTATATATATTTAAGTGACCAATGACCCACGTGGCCCGGCCGGCCCCCGGGGCTCACGAACCGGGTCCAATGCCACCATGGGTCCCGGTTCTGGACTGAACCGGGACTAATGGGCTGACCCGGCCTGGACCTTGGCCCCCTTTTCTACTAGTGGGAGTATTTGTTTGTAGGTCTAGCATTTTTGTTCAACTAAATGCATGCCTATGTCACATAAATAGATACTCTCTCCGTTTTTATTTACTCTTTATATTTGATTGAAGGCAAGCTTCATAAAGTTTGACTAAGTTTATAAAAAATAATATAAAAATTAACATAAAAATCTATATGATGTGAAAGTACATTCAACAATGAATCTGATGGTATTGATTTGTTATTGTATATGTTAATATTTTTGTTTATAAACTTTGTCAAGGTTTACAAAGATTGACTTTTATCAAAGCTAATGCGTGGATTAAATAAAAACAAAGGGAGTAGATGACCTATAAATTAAATCAATATATATATATGCGCGCGCACTATAAGAGACGAGAGACCTCACTAGGACTAGGATCGATAATGCATGTGCATGCTGCAATATATACTATAGTATTTTAGTTGGGAAAACCTTTTTCTGGCCAACACTATATGCATGGATGGTTGGATAGCCATCTCATCGTTACCTTCCCAACCCAATTAAGCCAGTGGACACTGAGGGAAGTGACGGTTAACTCAGCATGCATGCATGGTTCAGGCACTTTCAAAAATAAAAAAATGTCACAAGTGCTAATCCGTCCATGAGTGGAGCATAATGCTTGCATGCATGCGTGCGTGCTATAATACGTATCATCCTCTAGCCTCTAGGCATTCCTGTCAACACCCGAATTACCTAGTGGCAATATATCATAATCTCAACAAATAGTATTAAAATGGCAACAACTTGATGGCTATTTAGTGTTAGGTACTTTCTTCGTCTTAAACTATTTGTCTTAAATTTGTCTAGATACGGATGTCTGTAACGTGTCAAAGTAATTTTAAATGATGGTAATATATATTTTCCTTCGTCCGAAAATACTTATCGAAGCAATGAATAACCATGGATGTATTTAAAATTAAATAACACCTAGACACACCCATTTCTCTGACAAATATGTATCAGAGAACTTACTCTCTTGTGACAGAGCCAGCCAGGAGCTGCTCCTGCACTGAAGGCTTCCAATCCTCTTCGTAAGCTCTTTGTGTGGATCTGCAATGGGAAGGAACACCTTGCCAGGCAATATGGAGCACCTCAGCTCGCTCGAATCACTAATCATTATTGAATGTTTGAATGTCCGGTCGCTTCCAACGCTACCAGAGTCTCTTCCCTCAGTGTGCGCCGATGGGTTCATGGAGTCTTGTCAAACAGTTGGACATCCAAACTGGCAAAACATTCAACACATCCCAGGAAAACTTTGTAGGTGAGGAATGCAATTCCCCTTGTAGAGAGTTGCCTTATGAATTATTATTACGTTATTATAGTGACCGCCTATGTTACATTCTCTAATTATAATACATGTGCTTCCTTTTGTAGGGTCTGATGACAATACTGGAATCGCGTTATACGCCGAGTGCCACGGACACTCGGCAAAGGCCCAAAAATTGCCGGCAAAGCCTTTGCCGAGAGTTGCACTCGGCAAAAGCTGCCCGGCGTACACCTCTCAGGCAAATAGGAATTTGTCGAGAGCCAGGACATGAGCACTCAGTAAAGAGTTTATCAAGAGCTAAACAGTACAGCTCGGCAAAATAAATTAGCTAACGGACAACAGACACAGACGACAGTTGCCACATGGCGCATATTTGCCGAGAGCCACACTCGGCAAACAAAGCCAATTGGAAAGTGCCACGTGTTAGCTCTTGACATGTGGGTCCACAATAACATGCCGAGGGTCATCTTTGCCGAGAGCCACTCTCGGCAAACAAAGCCAATAGAAAAGCGCCACATGTCAGCTCCTGACATGTGGGTCCATAATAACATGCCAATGGCCATCTTTGCCGAGAGCCACTCTCGGCAAACAAAGCCAATAGGAAAGCACCACGTGTCAGCTCCTGACATGTGGGTCCACAATAAAGGGCCGAGGGCCATCTTTGCCGAGAGCCACTCTCAGCAAACTAAGCCAATAGGAAAGCACCACGTGTCAGCTCTTGACATGTGGGTCCACAATAACATGTTGAGGGCCATCTTTGCCGAGAGCCACTCTCGGCAAAGCCAATAGGAAAGTGCCACGTGCCAGCTCCCAACATGTGGGTCCACAATAACATGCCGAGGGCCATCTTTGCCGAGAGCCACTCTCGGCAAAAAAGGCCAATAGGAAAGCGCCACGTCACTTGTCCTGAAAGCCGGGTTCGTACTTTGCCGAGAGCCACTCTCGGCAAACCTTGTGCCTTTACCAGATGTTTCTCGGTAAAGTTGTCAGGGGGCGCTACAGGCTGTTATCCTTTTTCGAGAGGCCTCTCGCCCACCATAGACTCGGTCCAGCGGATGAACACAGTCGGTCATT
>NW_021219846.1:0-1466 GCF_002162155.2 Triticum dicoccoides
GCAACTTTGGAGAAGTTCTCGACAAAGCGACGACAATAGCTCGCTAAGCCTAGAAAACTCCGAACTTGCTTGACCGATTCAGGTGGAGTCCAATTAAGGACGGCTTGAACTCGCTCAGGGTTAACAGCAATACCTTTACCAGATATTACATGACCCAGATAGGTCACTTCTGACAACCAGAATTCACATTTAGAAAATTTGGCATAAAGGCGATGCTCTCGAAGTTTCTTCAACACTAGCCTTAAATGTTCGGCATGTTCTTCCTCGTTCTTGGAGTAGATGAGTATATCATCGAGATAAACTACGACGAATTTATCCAAATACTCCATGAAGATTGAGTTCATTAACCGAGAAAAGGTGGCTGGAGCGTTGGTTAAACCGAAGGACATGACGGTGTACTCGTATTGGCCATAATGAGTAACAAAGGCCGTTTTAGGAATGTCCCCGTTTCTGATTTTTATTTGATGGTAGCCCAACCTCAAATCCATCTTGGAGAAGACTGAGGATCCAGCGAGCTGATCGTACAGGTTGTTGATCCTGGGAAGTGGATATTTGTTCTTGATTGTGACCAAATTGACAGGTCGGTAATCTACCACCATCCGGTCCGTACCATCCTTCTTCTTAACGAATAGGACGGGGCAAGCCCACGGAGATGAGCTAGGTCGGATGAAACCCTTTTTCAAGGACTCATCGAGTTGTTTCTTAAGCTCGGCTAGTTCTAGAGGTGCCATCTTATAAGGTCTTCTAGCAATCGGAACGGTTCCTGGAATGAGGTCTATTACGAACTCAACATCCCTGTCAGGTGGAACACCTGGCAATTCCTCTGGAAAGACATCCGGGAAGTCACAGACTACCGGCACGTCCTCAAGGTCTGGCAAAGGGCTGGCGTTAAGCGAATATAATTGTCGCTTGGCTATTCGGGTCAAGACATTGACTATCTTCCCCGAAGGATGGGTGAGTTGAACAGTCCTAGAGAAGCAATCAATTTTGGCTTGATGAGCTGACATCCAGTCCATACCCAAAATGATATTAATATCTGAAGATTTAAGGGCTATCAAAGATGCAAGGAAAACAAGTATGTCGACTTGGATTTCATTTCCAAAACTTACCCTAGAGGTCTGCCATCTAGACCCAGGAGTAGAAATTTCCATAGTGGATGGCATGTCACAGAATGCAACGTTATGCAAACGAGCATAATTTTCGGATATAAAAGAATGAGAGGCTCCTGTATCGAAAAGAACAGATGCCGGGTGGCAATTAACAAGAAGCATACCGAGAACGACGTTGGGATCCTCTTGAGCTTCTTCGGCAGAGATACAGTTGACATGGCCACGTGAAGCGGTGACCGGCTTGGCGTGGAATATTTTTCCTGTCGGCTTGCCACGGCCAACAGCTTTAGCAGATTGGTTGGGGTTGGTCTGGGGACACTCACGCATATAGTGACCAGATTCCCCACACTTGAAACA
>NW_021219847.1:0-16651 GCF_002162155.2 Triticum dicoccoides
TTATGTTGTAATTTTCTTCCTAGCACCTACCTGGGGAGTGCCCAACCCACTAGACATGCCTATGCCGCCCAGAACACATGGCAATGCCAGGGTCACGCGGTGACCACGTGGCGGGCATGCGAGTTTACGCGCTCTAGAGTTGGGGCCCTCGGCCACCGCCCAAACCTCGACGTATCGCCACCACACCATGTATTTATGATTAAATAGGTACTTGTGTACCTAGAAATGATTTTTGGAAAAAATAAATAGCAAACTATGAGACAGCTGCAGTTCAAATTTGACCCGCTTCCAACTGAATCGGCAGAAATTTGTCTTTTTCACGAGAGGTGGATCAAAACTTTTTACACCCAACCATTTTGTCAATTGTGCATTAAATATGTACTAGTATTTTAGAAAAATGATTTGGTCCAATTTTGCAACAATTATTTGGGAGGTCCTTCACAAAAAAACCTCCTTTTGGGCACTCGAAAAATGGAAAATGGTTTTTTCGTCCAAAGAAAAATGAAAACTTCCTTAGGCAACATTGTTTACCATTCCAATATGCACCCTTGTGCACAATATGAGATCATTTGAATAAACTATGCCATGAATGTGGCCATAAGATTGATCATTTGGCTTGAAAGCCATTGATCTCCACACGTGATAGCTCGTTTCTGAGAACACTTTTTTAAAATAATTGCTGTATTACAAGTTTTTTATTTCTATTGGTAACTTGGCCACATATAATGACACAATGCAAAGGTTTCCCAATTTTTTGATTTTTTTTTGAATTTTTTATGCCCGTTTCAAAATGCGGTCAAAACGGCGGGAATGACCGTTCCTAGCTAGTGGTTGAATCTTGGAATTTTTTTGGTGTTTCTCTGATTAAATAGGTACTTATGTACCTAGAAATGATTTTTGTAAAAAATAAATAGCAAACTATGATGCAGCTGCAGTTCAAATTTGACCCGCTTCTTGCTGAATCGGCGGAAATTTGTCTTTTTCATGAGAGGTGGATCAAAACTTTGTAGACCCAACCATTTTGTCTATTGTGCATTAAATATGGCCTATTATTTTAGAAAAATGATTTGGTCCAATTTTGCAACAATTATTTGGGAGGTCCTTCACAAAAAAACCTCCTTCTTGGACACTCGAAAAATGGAAAATGATTTTTTCGTTCAAAGAAAATGAAAACTTCCTTAGGCAATATTTTTTTCCATTCCAATATGCACCCTTGGGTACAATATGAGATCATTTTAACAAACTATGCCATGAATGTGGCCATAAGATTGATCATTTGGCTTGAAAGCCATTGATCTCCACACCTGATAGCTCGTTTCTGAGAACACTTTTTAAAAATAATTACCGTATTACAAGTTTGTTATTTTTCCTAGGTACTTGGCCACATATAATGACACAATGCGAAGGTTTCCCAATTTTTTGATTTTTTTTGAATTTTTTATGCCCGTTTCAAAATGAGGTCAAAACGGCGGGAATGACCGTTCCTAGCTAGTGGTTGAATCTTGGAATTTTTTTGGTGTTTCTCTGATTAAATAGATACTTATGTACCTAGAAATGATTTTTGGAAAAAATAAATAGCAAACTACAAGGCAGCTACAGTTCAAATTTGACCCGCTTCCAACTGAATCGACGGAAATTTGTCTTTTTCACAAGAGGTGGATCAAAACTTTTTACACCCAACCATTTGGTCAATTGTGCATTAAATATGTCCTAGTATTTTAGAAAAATTATTTGGTCCAATTTTATAACAATTATTTGGGAGGTTCTTCACAAAGAAACCTCCTTTTTGGACACTTGAAAAATGGAAAATGGTTTTTTTGTCCAAAGAAAATGAAAACTTCCTTAGGAAATATTGTTTTCCGTTCCAATATGCACCCTTGGGTACAATATGAGATCATTTTAAAAAACTATGCCATGAATGTGGCCATAAGATTGATCATTTGGCTTGAAAGCCATTGATCTCCACACCTGATAGCTCGTTTCTGAGAACACTTTTTAAAAATAATTATCGTATTACAAGTTTGTTATTTTCCCTGGGAACTTGGCCACATATAATGACACAATGCGAAGGTTTCCCAATTTTTTGATTTTTTTGAATTTTTTGTGCCCGTTTCAAAATGCGGTCAAAACGGCGGGAATGACCGTTCCTAGCTAGTGGTTGAATCTTGGATATTTTTTATGTTTCTCTGATTAAATAGATACTTATGTACCTAGAAATGATTTTTGGAAAAAATAAATAGCAAACTACAAGGCAGCTACAGTTCAAATTTGACCCGCTTCCAACTGAATCGGCAGAAATTTGTCTTTTTCACGAGAGGTGGATCAAAACTTTTTACACCCAACCATTTGGTCAATTGTGCATTAAATATGTCCTAGTATTTTAGAAAAATGATTTGGTCCAATTTTACAACAATTATTTGGGAGGTTCTTCACAAAAAAAACATTTTTGCCACAAGAAAAATGATTAAAAAAATATAGAAAGATAAAAAATGCATGGAAATCGGTGATCATCCATAAAATGGGGTCTAATTTGAGTGAAAAATTTGGTTGTGCCATTTTGAAAAATATTTTGATAGTTGCTTCACAAAATTCCCCTAGTTTTAGTACTTACAAACTATTTTAAATCACAAAATTTCTGAACCAATCAGGGCTCTTCTAACGGATCACCCCACTATAGTCGATCTGAACCGTCCGCGTCCGAAGGATCCAACGTCTATCATTCACCTCTCAGGTCATAGAGACCCAACCCAAACCCTAGCAGCAACGCAATCCCCCTCTCCCCCTCTCTCGCCGCCGCCTGTCTCTCCCCATCTCCCCGATCTAGATCTCTCCGTCGCCGCCCAAACCCAATCCCCAACCCAATCTCCTGAGTGCGGTGCCGCGCCCCTGCTTTGTCCCTCTGCATCGCCCGCATCATGCGGCACCATCGCCGGATCAGGGTGCCACCACCATGCGGGCCCCGACCCCGCACCCCACGGCGGCCGGAGACGATGGCGAGGAAGGGCTCAGTCCCCTGATGAATCCTCCTCCCTCCATGCCTGCATGCCTCGATCCCATCGACCCAACGCCCAAGCCCAGCACGTGTTGCCGCCATGGACTCCACCGCGAGTTCTACCAGGCCGAGGACGGGGAGCACAGCCGCCGCCTCCTCGCGCTGCTCGCCACCTCCCTCACCGTGCTTGACGCCATGCAAGGTCCGCCTCTCTCTCCTCCTCCTGGTCTCTCTCTGTTGCTTGGTTTGATTTTGCTGATGCGGTTTCCTTCCTCCCCTCCCTAATGCATGTGCGCAGGTGCACAACCTAGTAGGAGACCACGGCTCCGTCTGCTTCTTCCGTTGTTGTGTGGTTGACAACGATGACGACGCGGCCGTGCGGTCGGTGCCCTCTGAAGCCGCTTGCCCGGGACGTGCCGTGCCAGAGGAGGGGTCCAGATCCGGGCCTCACCAAGATCAATCGTCCCTGGAACTCGGGGGGACAAGATGGACGTGCCTCTGCCGGTCCTCGAGCTCCCTCCTCTCGATTCTTCCTTGTGCTACTCAGGCCCGCTCAGTCCGACTCTGCGGATGTAGGTGAGCCACTACCTTCCCCTCCTTTGTTTTCTCCAGTGCTCTTTCTGTCCATGCCCGGCCATCAAGCCCTGTTCTTTGTGGTCTGTCAAGCTTCTGTTCTACAGAATGCCTGCAAGCTGCTGCTAATCACTTGCACTTGCTAGCTGCTGCTAGTGGTCTCATGTTCCTGAAAACTAACAAGAGTGGTATTACTAAAAACTGACAATCTCAAGTCCAAATTTGATTGGGTGCTCTACCAGCCATTGTTCCTCTTTCTAGTCTAGTACAGACACTCCAAACCTGCTATTACTTCAGTACTACAGACGTAATAGCAGCTCTTCCTTTAAAAAAATTTCAGAGCAGAAGCATTCCTGGAGCGAAAACTTGAATAGCTTGTCATGTCTGGATCAGTAAGCATAATCATGGGCTTATATTCGTGTGTAGCTTGACTAATCACTTTCTTGCTTAAGTCTTCTATTCGACGGAACGCTTGCAAGCTCTGTTAATCCAGTAGTTAGAGAAGAGTTTCCAAGATTTCATCTTTGAGTGTTACTGGAAACTTGATGGTTATTACAATCTAATTACAAAATGATAATCACCAATTTTTCTCTAGTGCACTGTTCGTCGGTGATAAGTAGCCTTTGTTTATACAATTATTTAGAAAGCATTCCTAGAGTGAACACTTGAACAACTTGTTGCCTCTTGTGTATGTATAACCACAAGCAGTATGGGTTGAGGGGCAATTAGTAACCCTAGTCACCGAATGCTCTCTTGCGGGACGATGTACGATGCAAACGTATTTTTCTCTCTCACTATCAGCTTCCTTTCTCGCATGCATGCAACTTGTAATAAGGATTTGTCCATAAAAACTTTTGTAGAAACTTTGTGGACCGCAGTTCTTTCTCTCTATTTTTAAATTAAAATCTTGTATGCGGCAGATTACCTCTTTCTCTCTATTTTTAAACGTATTTATTTCTGTCCAAGTGCTCTTCATCTTGTGTGTCATCTGCAAGGCAATCAAGTTAACTAGATGTTGCTCTTTTCATGATCTGCTTCATAGATACATGCATATGTGATTGCTTCCTGCCTTCCTGCCTGCTACATCTCTGCTAGCATAAATCAAAGAGAAGAAATAGATCTACCTATTTTTTACCTGTAGCCTTTAATAAATTATATGAATCTGTAGCCTTTAATGAATTCAGTGTATGACTGTGATGGGAATTATAGCACTACTTGATGTTTGCATCCTATACTTTGCTTGTGAATGATGCTATGTTGTTCTGCAGACTGTCAACAGGACTCATATTTAGCCATGCTTTAGTCACTGTGCCCTTAGTTCTTTTTTTGTAGGGAGCTATGCTTATCATCAGAAACTCTTGGTGATGATGTTATTCCTCTTTTGGTTCATGTGCTGCAATTATATACCACATAATTCTACACCATGTGGTGGACATAAGTATCTTAGTGACTTCATTTGAGTGTGCATTTCTGTTAATTCTAAGCTTCTATTGCTGTGAAAATGTACCTCACTGACCGTCTATCTATTTATTGTGTAGTTCTTGCATGAGGAGGTGACTAGTGATGCGGCGCGTGAAGCAGCAGTAGGGGAAGGGGGTCTCCTGCTCGAGGAGGCGGAGGAGTAGGGGCGTGCCCAGCCGGCAGCCTTGTCCTGCTTGTGGGGGAGGGGCAGGAGGGGTCTGGTCCTCTGCTTCCATTGCGATCGCGGCAGGTAGCTCCTCCATCTCCGTCCCCCTCTTCCCGTGCTCACTACTTCTGCTGCTAAGTTGACGAATATGTGATGCACTTGTCCCAAGGAATTTTAGAGGGATCTGTATGAACAAGTCATGTTTTTATTTTATTTTATTTAGGTTGTTAGTTACCAAACAGAGAGAGAAGATGAGCTCATGCTTGGATTTTTTTTCTGCCAGCACATGATTTGTATGTATGCAATCATCATCTTGCGTGTGCGAGCTGGTTCTTTGCTTGGGCATCGCGTCGATGACCAAGTGTTAGTGCCGATTTGTTGTGGTGGTGCTCATCTGACCATTGATTTCTTGTTGATAATTTGTCTACTCCACTTGTTTATTTTTACTGAAACCTTTGTTTGCATGTTTCTAAAATATAGAGAAGAACACCCTGTGTTCTGGTAAAATATTTGTTGGCTATGATATAAAATTCCATGATGTGTGTGTTGTTTTAGTTTCTGTAGCTACAACAAAGTCCCAGTTTACTCTGTACTTGCTGCTGATGATTGCTAGCTAAATATATAGCGGTGGTGTCCAGGAGGAGAGCAGCGGGCTGGAGTAGCCGCCACTGGTTTTCTTACTGGTTTTTTTAAATGTCACAACTTACTATGCCGCTACCTAGTAAAAACCAACTTACTATGCTGCTACCTAGTAAAATTATTTCTGTGTTTGATGCATGGCCTATCTTACTTCGTGCTTATACATTCTGTTCTGTACCTAACTTATATTGGAAGCTGACTATTCTGTAAGATGGATCTAACCATCATTAAGTGCACAAGTTTTCAGGATAATTCACAACTGCATTAAAAAATTCTAGTGGGAGATACATGTTTTCTCATGATAGATTGATCTGGACTGAAACATGATTTTGCATCCCGTTTTTCGTCGACAAATATACAAGTTATACAAGTTATATCAGCAAGTTACTGTATGTGTTAGAGAAATTAGTGTTGATTTATTTGTTGTTCTTTTTTTTCTTTCTAATTTTTGCATGAGAGCAAACTGGTGTAGCTAGCTGAACTATGCAGCCATGAATCAGGAAGTAGCATATTCAGTTTTGCTAATAGAAAATAAATGTATTAAAAACTTTAAAAACTGTATAATAAGTGCTTGTTCATGTTTGGTTTTCTCTAAACTTTGTTTGTATGATTGAGGGCAAATTTACTTGGTTCTTTTCTCTAAACTGTGCTTGGAACATTCGTTTTTATGATCTAAAATTGCCTTCCTGTGATGATGCAGGTGCCCAGTTTGTGCTCGCTACCGAAGGAGCTCCATGTTGAAGAAGATTGAAGACACTTGTAGAGCTACAGGGTTAACACCAGGGCACCGTATCACGTGTAGAGCTTGTAGAGCTTGTATGAGCTTATTATGTGTAGAGATTGTAAAGTATATGTTATTTGTACAATAAGAGCTCTGTACTGAATCTGGCTGATAATATTTGGAGTATTATGTGTGTGTTTTGTTTGTGCCAATTTAAATACTGGTTATTTATTTACTGTTAAATTGAAATATGAAGAATATGAACTTGCTAGCTGGGACCCACGTACCTGAACCTGACATCTGGGACCCATTTGACTAGTGGACCTTTTTTATATTACAAAAAAACTAAAACTTTCTAGCGGAAAAGGCCACGGCCCAAAAATGAGAAGGCTTAATTGCTGGGCTTGGCCCTTCTACCTAGCCAAAATTAATATGAGAAAAACACAAATAGGCCGAATTGTTGGGCTAGGCCCATGTAGAAAATCGAATTGGACCGGGCTGAATCTTGTGCTACGTCAGATTGCCACGCTGGATGCCTACGTGGCCTAGGGAGGTTGCTAGTGACCAAAACGCCACAGTAGACGTATTTTGGTCATAAACGTCTTCGACCATTTCAGAAGAAAGGTCGCTATAGTCAATTTATGACCGCCAGCTTTTGACTTTCTGTTTTTGGTCACAAAAAGGTCGCAAATGAAAAACCATGACCTTTCAGTGACCAATAGTGGTGGTCACAAGTTGACATATTTCTTGTAGTGGGTGACTCATGGGATCTTACCAGATGAATGCACCTTGAGGCAACTGCATATCATGTAATTTTGCCGATGAAATGTTTGTATGGCTATGGCGGAGGATCTTGAACATGTCTTAATATACTTTCACATGCCAGATGTTTTTGGGATGAAGGGGTCGTCTTGGTTTGCTTTTCGTCTAACGAGGCGTCATCCTGACACTTGGGCCAAAGACATACTTTGTGACCGGTGTTTCCTGGATCAGGATCTAGCTAAAATGCCTACCATTATGTGGGCTACCTGACACTTTTGTGGCCTTTTGACACATGATCATGAAGGTACTGATTCGACAAACTCAATGTGACTAACTAGAGAAAGCCTACACTCAAGTGACTCAAAAAGAGCAATCAAATCGAGAGGGAGGTACGGATATCAAGATCTCAGTAAGTGAAGAAAATTTTTGGACATCTGATGTCTACGATGCAACTTTATTTTTGTAGACTCGTGTTGGGCCTCCAAGCGCAGAGTTTTGTAGGACAACAACAAATTTCCCTCAAGTGTATGACCTAAGGTTTATCAATTCATGGGAGGCGTAGGATGAAGATGGACACTCTCAAAAAAACCTGCAATCAAACACAAGAAATCTCTTGTGTCCTCAACACACCCAATACAATGGTAAATTGTATATGTGCACTAGTTCGGTGAAGAGATGGTGATAGAAGTGTAGTATGGATAGTAGATATAGGTTTTTGTAATTTGAAAATATAAAAGCAGCAAGATAGCAAGTGATGAGCTTTTTTACGGTACCTTATACTGCTATTGGAGAGGACCAGTATAAACCTCATCTAACCGTTGATTTCTAGGGTAGTTGAGGCCTTTTCCAAAGGGTAATTAAGTCATGATTCTGGGTCCGGTGTCGATTTACTTTCTTCTTTCTACCGCCGGTGGCAACGCCGCGTGACAGGCGTGGCTGCGTGTCGCCACCGCGTTCGTCCGGCCCTTTGGCATGACCACTGCCCTTGCCGCGGAAATCAAATTTCAATTATGCCGCTCGCCTCAACAATTTGAAACCATTATTAATTCGCATCGAACATTGGCCATCTCTATAAACAACGTTACAACTGAACTAAACTATCCAAACAACCAAATCCTTTCAGCTTTTCATCGATGCCTACGAACAAGGCATTGGATTTAGGAATCATTATGGGCGTGGGGTTGGAGATGAAGGGGCCAACGCATTCGACGCACCAGGAATCACCGGGCTAGCATCACCTCGCCCGCAGCTACAGAGCCACCCTCCTGCTCTGGGACACATCTCGCCGGGGTAGCCCAGCCAAACCTGGGCGATCTATGGTTAGCTGCCGGTGGCCGGCGCCGACTTGTCAACTTGTCGTGAGCAAATCGATCCCAATCACTACTCAGAGGGTAGAGTTAGGTCCGGCGTGGGGATCTTCTTCCGATTTTGCCCTCGTCGCCTCCAATACTGCTCACGATTTTGCCCCCCTCGATTTGTATACTGCTCACTAATTTAATCAGTATAGGTTAATATATACCATTAGATTTAGGAGAATGAACGGCTCTTGTTCAATGGAGGGTACCTTAAAAGAGCTCAGGAAGTGATAGAACGGAGCATAAGCGGTATTGCAATGCTTAGAAACAAGGCATAGAGTTCATACTTTCACTAGTGCAATCTATCAACAATGCTAACATAACTGAATCATATAACAATCCCTCAACGTGCGAAGCCTCAAGATCAGGAGAGCGAGCAGAGCTTGATCCAAGGGCGAGCGAGAACCGCACCTGCACCATGCCGAGTCCGCCGCACACCTCGTGCGTAGTACCCCCAGTGTGCCCACCATACTCATCCCATGGTCCAGCTCGCCGGAGAGAGCAGATCCGCTGTCAATGATATATAGTAAATGCCCCATGCCCGCACGCGGCCATCGAGGCTGAGAGAAGATGGCTCCGCTGCAGCCCTCACGGCCGGGGCAACCGCCACGCCACGCGCGCCATGGGAAGCACCACAGGCAATGGCCAACCCACCAGATCAGGATGCGACGCGCACCACAGAGGAGCACAGGGCGCACCTCCTCCCTGCCGTGAGCACCGCCGCCCTCCCACCGCCACCCGAGCACGAACGGCGCGCATGGAGGAGCGCCGTGCTGCCGGCGCCACAGAGTCCCCCGCTCGCAGGACGAGCCGCTTTGGTGCGCCAGGGCCCCGCCATTGCTGGATCCACGCGGGGGCTTTGCCCGGCAGAGGCAATTTGGGTGGCAGCGAGGGGAGGGGAAGCAGGGAAGGGGACACTGCAAGGGCGAGCAGCGCTGCCGCCTGAGTCGCCCTGGGGAGGACGACGCGGGGGCCTTTTTTTCAAGGTGAGAATAGTTCTTGCTTAACAACATTGGTTTGATGTGGGCTAGCTTTAAAAACTAGTAGTCTATTGTCTGCAAACACGAGATGAGGAATTCACGGGCTTTGGTGACAAATTTCCAGCTCCTGCAATTCACCTGATCCAGCTCCTCTCTACCAATCATGAGAGTCCATCTGCAACAAAATGAAAGAGGTAGGTTAGGGAGAGGGGGGGGTCTCTCTGTCCGAAACCACAAGTCGGCGAAAAACTCTCGAGCAAGTTTCCATTGTAGCGGACAAAGTATTTGACAGACTTAACACATTCCATGATCCATTGGATCCATTTATCCGAAAAAACCCAACTTTTCCATATCCACTTGCAGATACGCCCAATCAACTCTGCCACAAGACTTTACGGGTACATAATTTTCCTTTTGTATCTGAACTCTTCTAGATAGTATCAATGCATTCAAAAGCTATGAGGGTGCCATCGTAATTACTCTCCCTACTATGAACGGCGCTTTGAGTGGGGGAGAGTTAATCATTAAGGTGAAGTCACATTTTGTTAACTAAACACTTTGACGCGAATCAACTATGGTTGGATGGTTAGAAGGACAGTGGTATCTCCAGCCCACTAGGGTTTTAAGTCACGGTACTCGTATTTATTCCTGGAACGAGGCGCCTTTGATGACTTCGTCAATCTCAAGATAATACGCCGGCTCGGTCTCTTGGAGGTGTTTATAAGGGTAGGGTTTGCGTGTGTGTTCATAAAGATGAGTATATGCGCGTATATATGAGCGCATGCATCTGTACCGTGTTGAAAAAATATACACATTGACACAATTTTATACAGTACATTAAATAAGCTGATGGGTCTTTAGTCATTTAGGGTGTTGGGATTTTTTTTCTCTTCCGGATTAGCACATTGATAGTTTCATTAATGGCCTACAACATTGACAACATTAGCAAATTATTCTTTAATTTTTGTGATCACATCGCTCTTTAGAATACCTCAATGTCTTGAGTAAAAATATTGTTGGGGATCCATCTGCTATAGATGCACTCCCGGGTAAGATTTCTACAATTCACTGCATCTCTTCCTCAGTCAATAGTGATGCACTACAACTCTTGCTGCATCACATATCACTCATAAGTTGTGTTATTAACGGCTCTATGGAATCAAGGATAATGTCAGGTTGCACTCCCTGGTATGATTTCTATAATTCACGGAAGAAACATGTAAACATCTCCCAACTTGGAAAGGGGTTTAGGGCATCTCCAACGCAGACACCTAAAACAGACATTATACTTATCTGTGAGGCAGCTATCCAACCATGCCCGCATACATTTCAAAGCGGACAAACCGGACGATATTCATGCAGATAAGACGGAATTCACTTAAGTTTGAATATAATTTACATAAAACAAAAGATATTTCGTCCTTCTAAGGAGAAGGAGGCCGGCGATCTACCTGCAGAGGAGGAACTCTATACTGCCTTTGGGGTGTGGTTGCGTATGTTTTGTGCGACGGAACAACCAGAGTAATCAAAGGTTAGCTGAGGACGCGTGTGTACGTTTAATCTCTACTCCTAATGGAGCAGTTGGTAGTCTCGCTTCCAGGTTTTTTTTCGTCCCACCTTCCATGATTCTTTTTGTACCTCCTCCCACCTTCGCTGGTTTTTTTTCGTAAATTTTTTTGTCCCCTCCCCCCACTTCGGTTTGTTTTCGCGTCACCCTCTCACACAACGAAAGAAAATCTGAACAGATCAGGACTTTCCATACTGACGCAAGTTATTTAGTAATGTATAATCAATCACGAACAATCTCTAAAGATCAAATCTAAATTAATTAACCTTACATTAAATCACTCAATCACATTAATTAGAAAACAAATAATTGATTTTCAGAAAAATCGCTCAATCACATTAACCTTACCTTAACTCACGGATGGTAATCAATCTCCAAACAAAGGAAACAATACATCGAGGGAGCAGTAAATAAACTCCCTTTCTTATGACATGTATATGATCTTCCCTTCCCTCTCCGTTGTGGAGTGTTCTTGATTCTCGAGGCCGATGCTTGGGCTGCGTCACTGGGTCGCGACGGTGCCGGAGGACGAGGACGGCGAGGCCGGGTGCCGCGGCCGGTGAAGGGGGCGAAGAAGGGCGGCTTTCCTGGCCCTGACCGTGGCCGTGGCCCTGGAAGTTGGTGCGCTGGAAGCAGCACTTGAAGGACCCGGCGTGGGTGGCCGGCGCGCAGACGCACTTGGAAGCGGGCCCGTGGCCCGCGCCGGACGGCGCTGACGCCGACCCGGGCCACCTCCTTCGCGTATTCTTGGAGCTGTGGCTGTCCGATTTACATGAAATTAATTCGCTCAGTTGTGGTGACAAATATAATACACATAATCCATATTGTTATGCACTAGAGTGTGTGTGTGAAATAGATGGATTATGGTCCCGTACCCAATAAGATGGATGTGTGTGTGTGTGTTAGAGAGAGAGAGAGAGGGAGAGGGGGAGAGAGAGTGAGGAAGAGGGAGGGAGAGAGAGAGTGTGTGAGGATTTGATGGTAAAGAAAATCGCCAATGTCACTTGATATGTATGAGAATGTTAATATTGAACTCTTAAAGTTAATGTGGCCCTGTTGCAACGCACGGGCGTTCTTCTAGTCACCTATTGTTTTCGACTAGTAGAACAAGAGTATTTGTCTCCAAGTTTAATGCATGGATGGATCCTCCATATAGTACTATGTGCAAGTTTAACATGGGCACGTCCAATTTAATTTGTATATGCACGGCCGTCGTGTAACACGGGCATGCACGTTGTCACGTTGGAAGGAAGTACTACAACAGAGAGGAGAGAAAGAGGGAGGGGGGAGGTGGCGTGCGTGATGAGCGCGCGCGGATCCGTTGGCAGCGCGATCGCCAGCAGAATCCATTTCCGTTGCGGCTTAATTACTCTCCTACTTCCCTCTTACTAAGGGTTAACTATTTTTACTTCACTCGGTTAAAAGCGAGGAATAAATCCGAATCCGTCAATGGGACCTACCTGTCAGATTCGTTGTCAAACGGCTCTAATCGATCGATCAGTGTTTTTTGAAAACTGTCAGCAGAATGGTGGTGGTTATTTGAAAAAAAATCGAAAGGTGGTGGTTTTTTAAATTAGGATTCCCAATTGTGGTGGTTTTTTGCAATTTACTCGAATCCCAACCGCTCCACTCTTCCATCCATCCATCCATGCATGAATGCGTCAGATTTGGAACTAACTAGATTCGTTTTGGGATCAAGTTTTCAAACTAAGCTTCAAATATTTTCAACCAAAAGTTTAAGTTAAGTTTCGTTATCAGATCTGTGTTGCTTGTGACGAGAGCTTTTAAATCAGTTCTATTTTGAATATGTTTTGGCAAAAAATTTCAAACTACCGCAAGTTTCAACCGACAAAACTTAATATGGACGCATGGAAAATCTGCTAAGCTTCAAACTGAACCTGAAAGTTTCAAAACTATATCTTAGAAAACGCACAGGGAATCAACAACTTCGCGGATCATGAGGCAATCATGCGGCTGGGCTCGGCTATCTAGTCGCGTGTCTCTGAGCATTACTGGGTTATAAGTACTACTACTAGTACTCCATTATAGATCAAATTGGAAAGGAGAGCGGTTAACCGCCACTGTGCGAAACTGCAACCCGCCGCAGATGACACGATCGAGATGTAGAGACTAGAGGATACCTTATTCGCCAGTCCGGTGCCACTACCACCACCAATGCTGCGTCGCCAGAGAAGACTTTATTAAGCATGCCCACCACCATCACCACCAAAAGGGCCAAAGCAGCACACATCGAAAACCAACCTAAAAAGTAGCTCTAAATTAGGGAAAGCCGCAACTCCATCCATGTGGATGGGAAAATGGATATAGGGTTCCGTATTAGTGTCTCGCCTCTCTAAATCCTGCTAGCGCCGGTGGTGGCGGGGCTCATCCACATCTCGCTCGGGGGTGGCTAGCAAGGGTCAACAGCGTCCGGTGGTGCGTCTCGCCGGTAAGGGGTGCGGCGGCGCATCGGCGGGCTCTGGTAGCGGGGTTGTGTGTGCCTGGAGGCGGCGTGGTGGGCTTCATGGCGCGGGCTCGACGCCATGAAGGTGGAGGTCCGGCACGAGAGCCAGTGCTTTGTTATACGCATGAGCTTCAAGAATCTCCGGATCGAAGAGGCCTTCGAAAATAACAACCGAAGCACACCCTGATTCAGTGGCGGAGCCACCTCCCGGCGACCCCGGGCGGCTGCCCGGGCTAGTCAAGAAAATTAGTGCTAAGCACAAGTGCTAATCTATGGTTAGAAGGATTATTTCCTTGGGTAGGTGGCAGCTCACAGTGTCACAGTTAAGTCTTGCCCGGGCTGCATTCACGGGCTGGCTCCGCCACTGGCCTGATTCCATTCCTGGAGATGCCCCCATCAACATCCACCTTCGCATCATGATCCGCAGGTGGGAGCCAAGCCCTCCTTGGAAATATAGTTTCCATCACATATAGGTCCCTAGGAATTACATGGAGGTCCCTAGACCTTACATGCATGTCCCTAGGAGTTTGAGAGTTATGTGGAGGAACTGATTCCAAGTCTTCCATGAATTTATAGCGATAAAACAAGAGGTGCTCATGGGGCTCTGAAACTGCTTATCATGTATATATAGCACGTCTTCTGGCCCACCATATCGCCCACATCGTCACTAGGACGTGTGTGAACTAGCCAAAACATCCATAGCTTAGCATCCTACAATTACGTACGCGGTCTTGAAATGTCACTAGGTGCATCAACTCTGATGACAACAAAGGGCGATGATTCTATTAAGTCTGATGACAGCAAAGTGGTCGAGGGCTCCTCAAACGGTTCAATGGCTTCAAGCACTCAAAGAGGTTCCCAGGGAGTATTACTAGTAGTACTGCTGTTGGCCACACCTGAGCGGATCCCTCCAAAGAAGCCGAATCCTAACCGCTCAACTTCAAGATGAGCTCGCATTAATTAATTAATTAATTAATTGTGGAGTGCCGGTGATTGATGTGGCATTCGGCGACGGCGAGCAAAGTGAAGTCGCATTTAAGATGCAAAGCGAGGCAGGAAGAAGCCAAAGGGAGGTAGGACCCACCAAATCTCCCCATAATCGTTCGCATGGTACTATTTACAAATGTGAATGGATTTGGAAATAATTAGATCCGTTTTCAGATTAAGTTTCACATCTTTTCAATCAACAGTTCAAATTCAAATTCGAGTTGCCTGTGATGAGGGCTTCCAAATAAGATCCATTTTAAATATGTTAGGCCGAATTTTTAAAACTTCCACAAGTTTCAACGGATAAAACAATATTTTTGAAATAATTCAACTGACAAAACTTAATAGGGATGAATGACAAATTGGTTAAGTTCCAAAACCGAATCTGTAAGTTTGAGAACTACATTTTAGTAAACGCACAAGGAATCAACGACTTCATAGATCACAAGGCAATTGTGCAGCTATACCGCATTACTCCACCCGAGATCAAATTGCAAAGGAGAGCTGATGCTCGCCGCTGCATGAACATGCCCTGCAAACCATAACATTGCAAACTAGAAGAAAATACGTCATTGAGGCATCTCCGCCGCTGCAGATGACACGATCGAGATTTGGAGACTTCAGGATACATTATTCATTGGTCAGGCACCACACACTAACAATTTCGCATCGCCGGAGAAGTCTTCAATAAGCACCGCCGCCACCGCCGCAGGAATGGCCAAAGCTAGAGACACCCAAAAGCTGCCTAAGAAGTAACTACAAATCACAGAAAGCTGCAACTCCATCCATGTGCATGGGACAAATGGATATCGTGTTCCGTATCAGTGTCTTCTCTTTCAAGTTGCAAGTTTCATCAATTGATAAAGTTATCAACCTGATTGACACTATAACTAGATTTGGCATAGAGACAATCTCTAATCTAACATTCCCTTGTGTGACGGTGGTAGTGAAGATTTCTTAGCTTGCACTCATGAAAAAGCCTGGTGTGTACTCTATTAAAATGGTGTGACATGCTTCAGTGACTCAGAAAGAGCGACTAGCTCGAGCGAGAGAGACGGATACGGGACCTCATGGAGAGGAACATATGCGGGCATCCTTTGGGAAATGCAACCTATGCAGGAAGTTTTGTTATTCTGGTGGCGAGTGATTCGTGGGATTTGTCAGATGTATGCACCTTGAAGTGACCGCATATCAAAGAATATTGCAGATGCAATGTTTGTTTGGCTATGGAGGAGTATCTTGAGCATGCCTTGATACATTGTTCACATGCTAGACATTTCTGGCATGGAGGTTTCTTATTTTTATTTTTACTTGTAACAGCTCTAGCTCTAGTGTTTCTCATGGCAGCAGCTGGATCTCATTATCTAGGAGGAGTGGAGGTGACATCGCCAGGTCTTGGCAAGGGCGGGGGAGAGGAGGGGATGCTTACCAAGATCGGAGAGAAGGCGTCATACACCCAATAGTCTTGAGGAGCAGAGGATGCATCATACACCCAACAATCATGAGAGCAGAGGCGATATCACGCTGTGCACGTGAGGGGGAGAAGCGAGGATGCTTATCAGGATCGAAGAGAAATGGATGGGTCCCAACGTCCGGGAAGAATGGACACGGCGTTGCCAGAACCATGATGAGCTCGAGGAGAGACGGGGATGCTTCGAAGATCAGAGAGAAGAGGACGAAGTCGGCGGCCAAGAGGAAAGGATGTATAGTGGATTTGACCCTTGGTCCGAGCTGGTATTGGGCTATATATACCCGGAACGAATTCCCCGTTGAAACCTAGGGGCTCCCGTAAGAATTAAAGCATGACCATTTTATTTAAAATATACGCGAAACACCTTGTGTTTAGTTATACTAACATTAGTTTAGAAAGTGTGTGCACAATTTTTCATAATGTGTGAATATTTTTTAGACCACTTTATGGTTGTGAGGACATTGGCACGTTTCCAACTAAAAAAAGGGACATTGGCACGTTAAGTTTTTTTTT
>NW_021219848.1:0-425 GCF_002162155.2 Triticum dicoccoides
CATTAGTCCCGGTTCTGGATTGAACCGGGACTAATGGGCTAAATCGGCCTTGACCAAAGCCCTCTTTTCTACTAGTGACTGTTATAGACACTCCATCAATAGGCAGATCAAAAGCAGGGAACTCAATTAGTTCATCCATGTTCTTCCATGGCAGGAATCTCACTAGAAACTTCTTCTCCGTCAGGGTCCTAACTTGCCAAGCCCACTGTTTGTTTTTGCAAAAAATTCCAGACAAGTTCTTGATCAGATCTGCTTTACTAATGTCACCTTTCATGACCCAGACATCACCACAGTTTTTGAAATTTAACCAGTTAGCTTCTAGCACCGTAGGAGCATCAATATGATAAAATCCTAGACCCAAAAAAGAGCTGCCAAAAAAAGTCGCAACAGGATGTGGTTGTGCCCAAGTTGCGCGGTTGTTGACA
>NW_021219849.1:0-740 GCF_002162155.2 Triticum dicoccoides
CACACACACACACACACACACACACTTTGGGCCGGCCAATTGCGCCTACAGGTACCCTGTTTTTTACATTAAATTTTTCATTTGGTATTTTTATTTGCTTTTAAAAAACATTCAACCTTTCAAAAAGTCTTGACATTTTGACAATGTTCACAAATTCGGCTTTTTATCGTTTTTTGAAATGGTTTTATCATAAATTCAAAAAAAATGATCGTGATTTCAAAAAAAAGTTTTGCAAATTCAATTTTTTCATGAATTTTTAAAAATATCTGATGAATAAAAATAATATTATTGAATTTTATAAAAGTTAATGAATTTGAAAAAGGTTCTTAGAATTAAGAAAATCAGTAATTTAAAACAAATTCGTGAGATTGAAAAATGTTCATGACTTTAAAACAATGTTCTAGAATTGATAAAACATTCATGAAGATCATTTTTGTCACTAATTTCAAACAATGTTAATAAATTACAAAATGTTTATCGAATTAAAACTATTCGACAGATTGAAAAATGTTCACAACTTTCAAAAATGTCCTCGAACTGAAAAAATGGTCATAAAGTCCTAAATAATATTTACTAATTTCAAAAAATATTATTTAATTTCCAAAAATCTTCGTCCACTTATAAATGTTCACTAATTTCAAAAATATTTGTGAGTTTGACTTGATTTCTTGAATTTAAATAATTGTTTTGAAATTTAAAAGGTTCACCATTTTTAAATTTGTGAATTTTTAAATTATTCA
>NW_021219850.1:0-619 GCF_002162155.2 Triticum dicoccoides
ATGTTGTCAAACTCTTTTCCATTATTAGTTTGGAGTGCAAGTATGGGGCGACCGAACTAAGTGGTGACATAGGAATAAAAGGCGGTGAGTGTGGCTAAAGCATCAGATTTACGACGAAGGGGAAATGTCCACACATAATGAGAATAATCATCTAAAATCAGTAAATAGTATAGATAGACCGTGTTACTCGCAATGGGAGACGTCCAAACATCACTATGAATCAACTGAAACGGAAAAGTGGAAACTGATGTAGACGCACTAAAGGGAAGACGAACGTGCTTGCCCAAACGACAAGCCCCACAAGTATGCTCGCCGGGCTTATTACATGAGAAAGAAAAACTCCTAAGAATCTAACACAAAACGGCGGGGTTGGGGTGGCCCAAGCGAGCATGCCAAAGGTCGACGCCGGCGGAGAGGGCGACGGGTGTGGAAGTGGAGCTGCCGGCGTGCACGGGATAAAGCTCGTCAGGGCTATCACCTCGGTGAAGCACCATCCGGGTACGGGCGTCCTTCACAGAAAAACCAACGCCGTCAAATTCAACAGTAAGAGGATTCTCATGAGTAAGACGACGAACGGAGAGCTTGTAACTAAGTCAGGTGAAACAAGGACATTAGACAC
>NW_021219851.1:0-2356 GCF_002162155.2 Triticum dicoccoides
TTCATTGTCGTTGTTGGAAGGAATGTCTTCAGGCTGAGCATTGTCTTCATGTTGATCAGGTGCTGAAATGATAAGTTCTTCTTCAGGATGAGCTTCAGAAGGTATAATTTCTCCAGTTCCCATTAGCTTGATTGATTCACTGGATGGAACTTCATCTAGCACACTTGGCAGCTGTTCTCTTTGTGATCCGTTGGTCTCATCGAACCGCACATCCACTGTTTCAACCACTTTGTAATGAAAGAGATTGAAGACTCTGTAGGAGTGTGAATCCTTTCCATATCCAAGCATAAAACCCTCATGTGCTTTTGGTGCAAATTTTGAGGTGTGATGTGGGTCCTTGATCCAGCACCTTGCGCCAAATACTCTGAAGTAACTGACATTTGGCTTTTTGCCAGTAAGGAGCTCATAAGATGTCTTGTTCAGAAGCTTGTGAAGATAAACACAATTGATTGTATGGCATGCAGTGTCAATGGCTTCAGTCCAGAATTTTCTTGGAGTCTTGTATTCATCTAGCATCGTTCTGGCCATCTCAATGAGTGTTCTATTCTTGCGTTCGACGACGCCATTCTGCTGTGGCGTGTACGGAGCTGAGAATTCATGTGTGACGCCCAAGGTATCAAGATATGTATCAAGGCTAGTGTTCTTGAATTCAGTGCCATTGTCACTTCTGATGTGCTTTATCTTGGCGCCATAATTGTTCATAGCTCGATTGGCGAAGCGTCTGAAGACATCCTGCACTTCAGTCTTGTAAAGGATTATGTGCACCCAAGTATATCTAGAGTAATCATCAACAATGACAAAGCCATAGAGGCAAGCAGTAGTAGTAAAAGTTGAGTAGTGAGTGGGACCAAAAAGATCCATGTGAAGCAGTTCGAAGGGTTGAGTAGTGGTCATGATTGTCTTCGAGGGATGTTTTGCCCTCGTCATCTTCCCTGCTTCACAGGCACCGCATAAGTGATCTTTCTTGAACTTGACGCCCTCAATGCCTATGACATGTTTCTTCTTCACAAGGGTGTGGAGGTTCCTCATGCCAGCATGCCCAAACCTCCGATGCCAAAGCCAGCATTCTGAAGCTTTTTCAAGAAGACATACTGCAAGTTGTGGCCCTGCTGAGAAATCTACCACGTACAGATCATCTTTTCAATACCCTTCAAACACTAGAGACTTGTCAGATTCCATTAGTACAAGGCAACGATATTTTCCAAACATTACGATCATGTTCAAATCACAAAGCATTGAAACAGACATTAAGTTGAAACCAAGGGATTCAACAAGCATGACTTTATCCATGTGTTGATCCTTTGAGATTGCAACTCTACCTAGACCCAATACCTTACTTTTACCAGTGTCAGCAAATGTGATGTGGCTCTTGTCGGATGAACGTAAGGTTGAGTCCATAAGAAGGCTTCTTTTGCCAGTCATGTGATTTGTACACCCACTGTCAATAATCCATTCTGAAGACTTTGAAGACGCTGGTGTCGTACCCTACAGTGCAGTTAGGGGGATAGGCTTCACGAAGAGAATTGTGAAGCAAAAACATTTGACGAACCAGTGGGTTATGAAAACTTAGATCCAGATTAGGACTAATAGGGAGAGTAGCATGCGATTCAGGAACGAAGTACATAATGATGCCATTCGGGCATTTTATCTTGCGCCCTACAAGATTTTTAAGGTCCCCAGCAATAGCGTCAGAAGATTTTGTTTTTCTGCTGGAGACCTTTCCCTGCAAAAGAGAGTTAAGCTTTCTTAACCACCCACATCTTCAAGGGTGGCTTAGAAGCAATAAGTCTAAGTGCAACATCTGAGAATTTTGGTTTTGGAGCCCTAGCAAACAGTCTAGCAGGCGGACAATAGTACTCATAAGAATAGGCAGAATAATTTTTGGTCATATGAACATGACGGTTTGATGAACCGCTCTCATATTCATATGCCTGAGTATGGTTTCCCTACAAAACATTTGCGTTAGTGTGACTCAGGTGAGTCCTCTGTATGCATGAAGCCTTTGGACTGAGGTTTGTCTTCTTCATGTGAGGTGTCATGAAGACATTCACAGGAAGATTTTCCAGACACTTTTTCGGAACCTAGATCTTCTTCATAGGCGGTCCATTCCGGCAGTTAGTACCAATGTACCTGGCAAACACTACACCATTCTGATTTTTAAACAATACATAGTTTGCATCAAAGGATTCATCAATGATAATGGGGTTAGCACAGGTGAAGCCAGATAAATTGGATGGATCTGCTGAAGGTTCCTTTGCAGCAACCCACTTGGTTTTGGGGTACTGCTCAGCTTTCCAGTAAGAGCCATCTGCATTTATTTTCCTTACGAACCCTACACCCTCTTTCCTAGGGTTTC
>NW_021219852.1:0-673 GCF_002162155.2 Triticum dicoccoides
TGGCGGCACGGCGTTGGCTGAGGCGGGCGGCGGGGTGGAGCGGACGCTGTCCGGCGCGGGCCGGACACGTCCGTCGGCGGCGGAGGAAGGAGATTTTTTTTTTTAGGGTTTCGGGGAGAGGGAGAGATCCGAAAACGGAGGGGTGTATATATAGGCATAGAGGGAGCTAGGAGAGTCCAAATGAGGTGCGGTTTTCGCCCACACGATCGTGATCGAACGCTCTAGGACATGGAGCAGTGTTTGGTGGGTTTTGGGCCAAATTTGTGGGGTGTTGGGCTGCAACACACACGAGGCCTTTTCGGTCCCTCGGTTAACCGTTGGAGTATCAAACGAAGTCCAAATGACCCGAAACTTGACAGGCGATCTACCGGTAGTAAACCAAGGCCGCTTGGCAAGACTCGGTCCAATCCGGAAATGTTTAAACCCCACACAAGAAAGAAAGGTAGAAATGACCACCGGAGGAGAACGAAACGCCGGAATGCAAAACGGACAACGGGGAAAATGCTCGAATGCATGAGATGAACATGTATGCAAATGCAATGCACGTGAAAACATGATAAGGGATGCACGAAAAGAAAAACAACACACGGAGACAAAGACCCGAACCCGAGAAATAAATATAACTTAGCGCCGGAGACGGCAAGAGTTGGATACAAATATGGAAAGTTACATC
>NW_021219853.1:0-795 GCF_002162155.2 Triticum dicoccoides
TATTCGGGGCTAATGCTTGACATTCCTGCAGGTGAAGACGAGCGCACACTGGGAGAGGCAATACATCGTATCATCCCATGGAGAAAGGATTGCATCATCTTTCGAAGTCCACCGACACCGCGTCTTCTGCCGACTCCTCCTTGAAGTCCGCCACCGAGTCAGCAGACTCCCGCTGCTCCAAGTCCATCAACGCGTGAGACGACTCCTCCTCGAAGTCCGCCACCTCCTCCAAGTCCCCGAACGCATGAGCTGACTCCTCAGGTTTCATGTCCGGCACAGCGTCATGCCACTTCTCCGGTTTCAAGTCCAGCACCGTGTCATGCCACACCTCCTGCTTGAAGTCCGGCACATCGTCAGGCCACTTCTCCTGGTCCAACTCCACGTCAGCCGTCTCCGCCGTCTCAGCAATCGCAGAAGAGACATGCAGCAACTTTGGTGCGTAGCGGTACGAGTCGAGGTAGTTCAGGAAGTACAGGCGGAGACAAGCGATATAAATATGGTCCAAGCCTCGCTCCTCTTCCTCAGAGGCCTTACGACATGACTAAGGAGCAAAACGCAGCCATAGTGCAAGCCCAAGTGGACGCCCATTTTGGACCGAAACCGGCACCGCCACCAAAGGAGAAAGTGCCTGAGAAAGTAATTGACCACTTCATTCGTATGGCGAGAGAACCAGCTCCCAAGCCTGTTGACTCGGACTATGAGAGCACCAAATCAGGAAACTACATCGAGAACGACTAAAGAAGGAAGCGAGGTCGAGCTCGAGCCAACAAGCAGCTGGCAAAAAATGCGGGAAAA
>NW_021219854.1:0-392 GCF_002162155.2 Triticum dicoccoides
GGCGAGCCTGTCAAGCGGGAGGATGAGGAGAGACTCGACGACGTCGGCTACGACGATGTCGGTGGGGTCAGGAAGCAGATGGCCCAGATCAGAGAGCTGGTTGAGCTCCCACTGCGCCACCCTCAGCTGTTCAAGTGCATCGGTGTGAAGCCTCCAAAGGGCATCTTGCTGTATGGGCCACCTGGGACCGGCAAGACCCTCATTGCCAGAGCTGTGGCCAATGAAACAGGTGCCTTCTTCTTCCTGATCAATGGCCCGGAGATCATGTCGAAGATGGCCGGAGAGAGCGAGAGCAACCTCAGGAAGGCGTTTGAAGAGGCCGAGAAGAATGCGCCGGCCATCATCTTCATCGATGAGATCGATTCCATAGCCCCAAAGAGAGACAAGACCAA
>NW_021219855.1:0-850 GCF_002162155.2 Triticum dicoccoides
CTCCATGGTGTTCCTTTGGAAATTAACTCGGATCG
Organism: Triticum dicoccoides; assembly: GCF_002162155.2. Taxonomy (NCBI): domain Eukaryota; kingdom Viridiplantae; phylum Streptophyta; class Magnoliopsida; order Poales; family Poaceae; genus Triticum; species Triticum dicoccoides. Next base: position 36 of record NW_021219855.1, read on the forward strand.
AGGAAGTCTTTTCACCTCTCGATTTTGGGAAAGTTTCCAAAATGCTATGGGAACTCGTCTCTCCTTTAGCACCGCATTCCACCCTCAGTCGAGTGGTCAAGTGGAACGCGTCAATCAGATTCTAGAAGACATGCTTCGAGCCTCTGTTATCTCTTTCGGTATGGACTGGGAGAAGTGTCTTCCATTTGCCGAATTCGCTTACAACAACAGCTATCAATCCAGCTTGGGTAAAGCCCCTTTTGAAGTTCTGTATGGACGACGATGTCGAACACCCCTTAACTAGTCAGAGACCGGGGAAAGACAATTCTTTGGCCCGGATATGATTCAGGAAGCAGAAGAACAAGTTCGTATCGTTCGTGAAAGGTTGAAAACAGCCCAATCTCGTCAAAAGAGTCAATATGACCGAAAACATAAGGCTATGACTTTCGAGGTTGACGAGAAGGCTTATCTTCGGGTCACCCCTCTGAAGGGAACCCATCGTTTCGGTATCAAAGGCAAATTGGCTCCTCGTTACATTGGACCTTTTCGCATTCTCGCCAAACGAGGAGAAGTTGCCTACCAGTTGGAACTACCTCCGCACCTCTCCAGAGTTCACGATGTCTTCCACGTTTCTCAACTCAGGCGTTGCTTCTCGGATCCTGTCCGTGAAGTGGACCACGAAACGCTTGATCTCCAAGATAATCTTACATATCGAGAGTACCCCATTCGTATCCTCGATCAGGCCGAACGTACCACGCGACGTCATAATATCAAGTTTCTCAAGGTTCAATGGTCGCACCATTCTGAAGATGAAGCAACTTGGGAAAGGGAGGATC
>NW_021219856.1:0-997 GCF_002162155.2 Triticum dicoccoides
AATTGTTAATAAAATCTCAGATAGCATGTAGTAAATACGTGACCTCTCTAGTAAAATTGATTTCAAAGTAATCATAATGTTACATGTACGCACGGTGAGAAAATTATAACCAAGATCTAATTGTTCAAAATATGTAATTGTTGATCAATTTTACCACATGCTAGAGCGATAGTAACAACAGTGTGATATATAGTAATTTACTAGTCAATTTTACTAGTTGAAGGGACTTGTGGGTCTGGATAGTAAAAGTCATTGTCACACATGGTAATGTACTAGAGTCTTTTACCATCAGGTGGAACTTTGGTTGGGACGTGGTCACTTCTGTAATTAGCGAGTTCGAGCGTGGTTTGAATGGCCGGAGCGCAGAATAAGTTATAATGCGCTCGGGCTTAGTTTAGCGTGCCTATATATATATATATATATATATATATATATATATATATATATATATATATATATATATATATATATCATCGTAATAAGGATCATTAACTTTACTTGGATGCGTATGCATTCATCTTTGCAATCTCCCAATAAGGTTTGTTTCATTTTCCTCCCATGCGATGATGTCAAAGTGGCTTTTATGACATTCTCCCTCCCGCATGTACTGCTGCATGTGGTGGATGACATAGTAGGTATCTACATCATTGTTTTGTAGTTGCTGCAAGCAACAGAGGTGAGTTTTCCGGCCGAAGCGTACCACTGTAAATTTGTCAAACTTTCTATGTTCCTCTATGATAGTTCCTTCCTTGGTAGAATACTCGTAGAGTGCTTCATCTAGAAAGCCGGAAACTACATCTTCACTTGCGCTTTATTCTTTACTTCACTTACTTGTTGCAAGCTTGCTTTACTTTGGATCTTCGGTACCTTGTCTTGTGTTGTTGAGCTTGACATATAGGTTGACCACCTAGTTGCATATCTGTATAACCTATATTCTTATTGTTTCCCTTTAAATTGGAAAAGTTTAAAAAAATTAGTCCCCTCTTCACCCCCCCCC
>NW_021219857.1:0-403 GCF_002162155.2 Triticum dicoccoides
CTTCACAGTACATATTTTTCACGCATTTATCCTCCTATATGTGCTCCTAGGCTATTTCCACGTGCTCCCATTCGCCGACATGAGGGACATAGAGCATCTGGGTCGTAGTGCATGCATGACTCGGAGCATATGCCGGGGTAATTTACATTTCAGACCTCATGAATTACATGCAAACCCCCCGTAGAAGAATAAATAAATCAATGAATTACTACATGAAATTGGATTATTTTTGTGGAAACCGAAGCACGTCTATTAAATTTTGGACATAACACGTTTATAAAAAATGACCGGACCTAAACCAGTCTAAGGGCCTCTTTGATTTTTCCCGAAAAAAGGGCCTCTTTGATTCGCAGGATACTGAAAACACAGGAATGGGGAAAGTATGATGGCGATGAACTGAGAC
>NW_021219858.1:0-1461 GCF_002162155.2 Triticum dicoccoides
AGCAGCAGCAGCAGCAGCCATCGATTAACAGCTTCTTGTCAACCTGCAAGTAGACATGGTGGAATCTGCTCGTCAGACAGATGGTTCGCGTCCGACAGGCCTCTCTTCATCTTCTGGAGTAGACAGACAGTTGGGGAGTGTCATCTCCCCAAGCAGGCCCTCCCGACATAACACGAAACAATTATAATGGAATAACTATCATGCCAACTGGACCCTTAAAACAGTCAGGGTATCGTCCAGTGGTGTGTAGAAAAAGGGATTTTCGCATGAATAATGCCACAGTTACCTCAAGCGATAGACTTATAAATTTTGCGGAGTATCCAGTCAACTGCACCCCCCTACAATGTTACCACTGGAGCTCTCATGTAAATATAAAATGGCCACATATATCTACTTTGTGGTAATCACTGATATGCAAATTTGCAACACAATGAAAATAGTACTCCCTCTGTTCCTAAATACTCCCTTCGTTCCTAAATATTTGTCTTTCTAGAGATTTCAACAAGTGAGTACATACGGAGCAAAATGAGTGAATCTACACTTTAAAATATGTCTATATACATCCGTATATGGTAGTCCATTTGAAACTCTAAAAAGACAAATATTCAGGAACGGAGGGAGTATATGGTAGTCATTTTGCTCTTTTGTCCCGAGCACAGTGTGTGTGGAACACATGGATTACTCAATAGTACTTTTGAAGTAGCACAGACCAAGCTGGAAAAATGAAGGCAGCAAGTGCACTGCAAGTCTGCAATTGAAGCGGCATACAATCAATCAAATGTACTACCTGACAGCTTATCGATCCGATTCAGCTTCGATTTAACGAGGAGATAGAATCCATGAGTTGAATTTAATCTGTTGTGGTTCAATATTTTTGTAGACCAGCTGAATCTGTCCAGCTTGCGTCTGGCATCCAGATCATGACCTTGTGCTTACTATTATTGCTAGGTAATGTTTGGTTTGAACTTCATAGCAAACATTTCAATTAAATCTCATTGTTTTGAGTAAGAAATACATGTTTATACAAATTTCAGTCATTTTTACAGGTCTTGCAAATAAGTTCAACCATGTTTATACAAACTTGGTTGGCATACATGCATCTCTTCTTCACCTGTCCGACTTCCAGAAGCGTTTGGCGCGCCATCGGCACCAGGCCTCGCTGCAACCCAATCAGTAATCTGTGTGCATCAGCAAGGCCCTCACACCTGCCTCCTACACTAAATGTGTTCATGCTCTCCTGAATTGTGCTCTGGAAAATTTGGGATGCAAGAAACCAAATGGTTTTCAACGGGGTTTCTCTTGCCATTTGCACAATTCGCTCCATAATTGTGGAAATTGCTTTGGTTCTCTCACAGGCTAAAAAACACTGCTCTTTGTGATCACGCTGTTCTGTGGTGTGATCACTTGTAAAACAATTGCAACAACTCTTTGAAATATATTCAGGTGGGGAGCCCCCCGGTT
>NW_021219859.1:0-951 GCF_002162155.2 Triticum dicoccoides
CCACGCTACCGCCACCAAACAAGGATCGGGTCAACGACGGGCTGGCTCCTCACCAAGCTACGCCCCCCGGAAGGTAGCGCCTCCCAGTACCACCCCGGCGGAGCCCAGTCCCGGACATGGCCCATCTAGTCAAGCAGGTGTCGTCCTCCGCCGACTCGACGACGAGGATGCGGGATAGGCATCGTCCACGTCGATGCGGGAATAATTTGCTTTAACTAAAAAAATAAACTAGTTCTATTAATTTTCTTGCTAAAAATAAACTACTTCTATAGTAAAATAAACCAGTTTTATTAAATCAACTAGTTCAACTACTAAGCACTTACTATAAATAGAATAATGTAGTACTTACTAAAAATAAACAAGTTTACCTAGTTCTAACTAATTCCATTATAAACTTTCTAAGTAGTACTAATTACCAAAAGTTATCGGGGAGGGGGTATATCGACAACGACATACCCGATAACAAAAATAAAAAGAGGAAGAAGAAGAAAAAAAGAGGAGAAGAAGAAAGGAATAGAGGAGGAGATCGAAGAAAAAACAAACTTTTGCATATGCAACAATAATATCACCAAAAAAATGTATGAACAGAAAAAAATTCTAACTTTTGCATCTAAATTATACATCTAAATTAACTACAACAACTCAATTAACTATACATCTAAACTACGCATCTAAATTAATTACAACAACTCAATTAACTATACATCCTAAATTACGCATCTAACATCTAAATTAGGAAATTACGCAACGGGCCGGGGCGGCGATCGACGAGGAGGCCGGCAGGACACGGGGGCGACGGTGAGGGGCGCGGCGACGATGACGGTGAGAGGCGCGGAGACGGCGACAGTGAGGGGGCGCGGCGTGACGGGCGATGAGCGAGGAGGTAGGGGGCGGCGACAGCGACGGTGAGTGGCACGACGTCGGCGGCGAGGAGGCAGGGGGCACGGGGCG
>NW_021219860.1:0-544 GCF_002162155.2 Triticum dicoccoides
TGCACGGTCCGGTCTACAATCTGGCCCATCGCGTCTGGACGGGGCAGGACCAGGCGAACCTCTCCTCCATCCAGGGGTCGCTCTCGCCGGCAGTTGCCGGCCTTGTTGTCTTCGCGAAGACGTCTCATGAGGCCTGGACCATCCTTGAGCGCACCTTTGCAGCGCAGTCCCAGGCTCGTGTATCTGCACTCCGTCGTCAGCTTGGAGAGTGTCAGAAGCTTGACTCCACTGCCACTGAGTTCTACAACAAGGTCAAGGGCCTCGACGACACATTGGCCTCCATTGGACAGCCCCTCACCGACTCCGAGTTCAACTCGTTTATTGTCAATGGTCTTGATGAGGAGTATGATGCCTTAGTCGAGATCATCAACGAGCGGGGCAACTCGACACCCATGCTGGCACACGAGGTTTTCTCTCGGCTCCTTCTCACTGAGCAACGGGTCGAGACTCGCCGCACCAGGGGCACTGGCTCCCTCTCGGCCAACGCCGCCACCAAGGGTGGCCGCTCTTCTTCATCACCCCGGTCTCCCTTGGGGCTGCCACC
>NW_021219861.1:0-847 GCF_002162155.2 Triticum dicoccoides
GGGGGGGGGCTCGAAAGTTGAGGTGGCGGCCCCATGTGGCGACGACAGGAACGTCCTTTTGATGGGGCTTGTTGTCAGTGTTTCAATCGACTCTTTCGGCCTGCATGATCGGCGAGGAGCCGATGATTGGAGGTGTGGTGCTCTGGTTCTCTGTTGGCTAGGCACCTTCTCGAAAGAGGCTAGTTGCAGTTTTTGTGTTATCGTCCTTCCCCCAGATTTGGACTTTGGACGCTCGTCAGTTAAAGATAGTGGTCGGAGGGAAGTCTTGGGGATCACGGTGGGTGGATTATTGTGACCATCAATGACGACCACAATGATGACGGTGCTACATGCGCCGCTTCCCCTCTTGAAGGTGTCGTCAAGGTACTAGTCCCCACCTTCCATTCCCGCTCCTTGGGAGAAAATCTCGGTTGTACATTGGACGACGAGAACGCTCCAGCGCTGTTCCCCTCCTTGGAGGTTTCGTATGTGGAACATAGAAGTCAGTGTTTGAGTTGGTGCGATTTCGGAGGTTGATGTTCTAGATTGTCTATTTTCATGATCAAACCAGCTACGTGGTGGAATTGGTGTGCTTTGGTATCGGGCATTCCCTTCTTGCGGCCCAGTTCGTCGGAAGGTCATCCCCTTTGAGCTTAGGCAAGAGGGGAGAGGTTTCCCTCTACGACCATATTGTCGTGCCAAGGATGTCGGTAGCTTAGTGTTCCATTAAGGCTGGTTCATGTCCTCTTGGTTGTCGTTCTACTAGCATTGTGTCTTCTCAGGTTTGCATCATCTCCAATCGGCAATTTGAGTCTCTCATGTGGCTGTGGGCAATATCGATTAGTGTGGAGTTCTTGATTTGCAAAGG
>NW_021219862.1:0-3780 GCF_002162155.2 Triticum dicoccoides
TGTTAGAAATATGCCCTAGAGGCAATAATAAATTGATTATTATTATATTTCTTTGTTCATGATAATAGTCTTTTATTCATGCTATAACTGTATTATCCGGAAATCGTAATACACGTGTGAATACATAGACAACACCATGTCCCTAGTAAGCCTCTAGTTGAGTAGCTCGTTGATCAACAGATGGTTACGGTTTCCTAACCATGGACATTGGATGTCGTTGATAACGAGATCACATCATTAGGAGAATCATGTGATGGACAAGACCCAATCCTAAGCCTAGCACATAGATCGTGTAGTTCGTTTGCTAGAGCTTTGCCAATGTCAAGTATCTCTTCCTTCGACCATGAGAGCGTGTAACTCCTGGATACCGTAGGAGTGCTTTGGGTGTATCAAACGTCACAACGTAACTGGGTGACTATAAAGGTGCACTACAGGTATCTCTGAAAGTATCTATTGTTTTATGCGGATCGAGACTGGGATTTGTCACTCCGTGTAAACGGAGAGGTATCTCTGGGCCCACTCGGTAGGACATCATCATATGCGCAATGTGACCAAGGAGTTGATCACGGGATGATGTGTTACGGAACGAGTAAAGTGACTTGCCGGTAACGAGATTGAACAAGGTATTGGATACCGACGATCGAGTCTCGAGCAAGTAACATACCGATAGACAAAGGGAATTGAATACGGGATTGATTAAGTCCTTGACATCGTGGTTCATCCGATGAGATCATCGTGGAACATGTGGGAGCCATCATGGGTATCCAGATCCCACTGTTGGTTATTGACCGGAGAACGTCTCGGTCATGTCTGCATGTCTCCCGAACCCGTAGGGTCTACACACTTAAGGTTCGATGACGCTAGGGTTATAAAGGAAGCTTGTATGTGGTAACCGAATGTTGTTCGGAGTCTCGGATGAGATCCCGGACGTCACGAGGAGTTCCGGAATGGTCCGGAGGTAAAGATTTATATATGGAAAGTTGTTGTTCGGGTTCCGGAAAAAGTTCAGGTTTTTTCGGTATTGTACCGGGAAGCTTCCAGAAGGTTCCGGAGGATTCCGGAGGGGTCCGGAGGTCCGGAAATTGTTCCATCACGTCCAATACAGTAGCATGGTCTGTAAGGGGGCGCCCTAGCCTTTATGGGCCAAGGGAACCAGCCCCCCAAGGCCCATGCGCATGGGAAGGGGAAACCCTAAAGGGGGAGGCCTCCACTTGACTTGGGAGGCACTCCTCCCCCCTTGGCCGCACCCCTTGGGGTGGGAAACCCTAAAGGGGGCGCAGCCCCCCCTTCCCCCTATATATAGTTGAGGTTTGGGGCTGCTAAACACGCGATTCGATCTCTCTTGGTGCAGCCCTACCCCTCTCCCTACTCCTCCTCTCCCATGGTGCTTGGCGAAGCCCTGCGGGATTGCCACGCTCCTCCACCACCACCACACCGTTGTGCTGCTGTTGGATGGGGTCTTCCTCAACCTCTCCCTCTCTCCTTTATGGATCAAGGCGTGGGAGACGTCACCGGGCTGTACGTGTGTTGAACGCGGAGGTGCCGTGCGTTCGGCACTTGATCATCGGTGATTTGAATCACGACGAGTACGACTTCATCAACCTCGTTCACTTGAACACTTCCGCTTAGCGATCTACAAGGGTATGTAGATGCACTCTCCTTCCCCTCGTTGCTAGTCTCTCCATAGATTGATCTTGGTGATGCGTAGAAAATTTTGAATTTCTGCTACGTTCCCCAACAGCCTTGGAGACATTGAAAACCTCCATGACGACCGAAGTTGAAAGCATGTTTACTAAATTTCTTGAGGGGCTTAAGCCATCCACCGCACCGTTGAAAGTGGGTGATTCCGCCAACAAGGTGTCGGATGCTATCCCCGACAAGGGGGAAGCTAGTAGTGAAAAGGCTCCTTCTTCTAGTGGCAAGAATGGCATCGGCATCTTTGCCCATGTGAAACCACCACTTGTTTATGGTGGACCATTTCCTTCCACTCATTTGAATCATGCCGGTCCTCCCCCTAAGATTGTGAAAAATGAGGATTTTGATTCTTGGGTTTACCGCTTTAAACGTCATTTAAATCATGTGAACACTAACCTTTGGAGAATCATTGAAGAAGGTTTCTATCCACATGATCCAAACAACTTCACTCCTCGAGAAGCCGCGGACAATCAATTCAATGAGAATGCTCTCTTCATCATTCAAGATGCAATTCCACCCGAAGACCTACCTCATCTTCGTCCCTTCGCCTTGGCCAAAGATGCATGGCATTGTGTCGTGTCTCTCTACCGGGTAAGCGCAAGCATTCAACGCTCCAACTATGAAGTGGTACAAGATGAGGCCGATGAGTTTGCAATGAAGGAAGATGAAGAACCTCGTGAGCTTTATCGGAGAGTAACCAAACTCGCGGTCTCACTATGAGATCACGGGAGCAAGGACACGGATGACAATTGGATCAAGCGCAAATTCCTCAAGGCAATGATGCCCTACCACAAGGCCATGTCCTCCGTCATTCGTCAAAGACCGGACTTCCACACTTTGACCTCAAGCGAAGTGTTGGATGAGTTTGTGGCCATGAACATTTTGGACAAGACCGCCGACAATGCGGTGCTCCGTTATCAACGGGCAAAGAAGCCTAACCTTGCATTGAAGGCCAAGCTCACCGTGGAAGCAGAAGAAGAGGAAGAAGAGGAGAGCAACCCCGAAGATACGAAGTATGCATATCATGAACACATGGCACTTGCTTCAAGGCAATTTTGGAGCAAGAAAAACTCGAGGCCCAACTTTAGCAAAAACAACTCGAGTGGCACAAGGGGCAAGCAACGTGTAAGAACTTGCTACAATTGCGGCACCGTGAGTCATTTCGTTGCGGAATGCCCGTATGAGAAGAGGGAAGACAATGGTGGCAAACTCATCCAAAAGGACAAGGCCAAGTCGTTCCCCAACAAGAACAACTTCACCAAGAAGACTCCTCCCAAGGCTTTGGTTGTGCAATAAGAGTACAATGAGGATGATGACGATGATGAAGATGATGAGTTGGTTGCCATGGCCTCCGTTGCCATTGCAACAATGTCACGGGTGTCTCTCTTCGACTCACCCAACGAGAGCATCACCGCCAAGTGCCTCATGGCTAAAGCCACCAACAAGGTAACCTCCAACATCAAAACTACCATCATTAATCATCCTCCCCAAATGGATAGCATTAATGAACTTGAGGGAGCTAATGTGGAGGCTAACGAGTTTGAGGCTTTTATGGGAAAACTCAACGGAAAATCCAAGAAGCACTTTGTTGCTCTCTTGGAACAACTTGGTGAGGCCAATGACATGATCGAGGATCACGAAGACACCATCTCTAAGATGGAAGGGCATAGTCGTGACTATGCCGATGAGATTTCGGATCTTTCCAATGCTCTTGAGGAAGAGCATGGTCTTCGTTTGGCTCTTGAGGAGTCACACAACATTGATCATGCTAAGTTAAAGAAAGATTATGATCATGCCCTCATTGTTTCTCATGTGCTAAATTCCGAGAAGGCCAAACTCGGGGTTGATCTTGCTAGACTCAAAGAGGAGTTTGATATACTTGATAAGGCCCACAAGGCCTTGAAGGGTATTCACGCTAGTCTCAAGGAGTCTCATGATCAACTCTAAATGAAGCTAACTAAGGAGAAAGCAACTTTTCCTCATATGGTTTTAATTGATAATGCAAATGCAACTAACCCGTGTTGTGAGCATATACATCTTGTTGAGGAAAATGCTAAGTTGAAGGAGCAACTTGAGAGAGGTCTT
>NW_021219863.1:0-556 GCF_002162155.2 Triticum dicoccoides
AATGCTTAGTTGAACTAATTGAATTAATATAACTAGTTTATTTTTAGTAAATGCTTAGTTGAACTAGTTGAATTAATATAACTAATTTATTTTTAGTAAATGTTTAGTTGAACTAGTTGAATTAATATATAGAACTAGTTTATTTTTAATAAATGCTTAGTTGAACTAATTGAATTAATATAACTAGTTTATTTTTAGTAAATGTTTAGTTGAACTAGTTGAATTAATATAACTAGTTTATTTTTAGTAAATGCTTAGTTGAACTAATTGAATTAATATAACTAGTTTATTTTAAGTAAATGTTTAGTTGAACTAGTTGAATTAATATAACTAGTTTATTTTTAGTAAATGCTTAGTTGAATTAATAGAAGTAGTTGAATTAATTGAATTAGTAAGTGTTTAATGTTTCGCCTAATATGAACATAGGAAATGTCGTCTGACGACGGAAAAAATTTCATTATGTGCGGATACTGTGAAGACCAGCGCGGCCAGTGCGACAGAAATTTTCTTGATAGGCGATTCAGCATCAAACTGGATGAGACCTTCGAATTCGATA
>NW_021219864.1:0-3816 GCF_002162155.2 Triticum dicoccoides
ATCAAACATCTTGTTGGAAATACGATAGTACTCCAGCATGGACTCATGACTTAAATCCGCCATGTCTTCCTGCATCACCATTCAGATGAATAAAAAGCTCAAACAACAAACAGAAATGCAAGCAAAAGCCAGTACGAAATCTTGTGTGGAATTTTAAACTTTGCTCCTTGTATATGTTATGCCAAGCGATCATCAATGTCCATAAACTACTGAACTGGCCATGTATGATGAAAAATTCTAAATTGAATTGCATGCACTAGAGAAACCTAAATCGATGATGACTAAACTAATCTATTTAGGAAGTGCAGGTTACGAATCCAAGTAAGGTGAGATTCGGGCGATTCGTACCTTAGGATGCAAGTCGGGAAGCGATGGGATCGGCGGGGGGCAAGTTCCTATAGCGCGTCCGCCGTCGCCGCCGACACAGCCGCCGTAGATGTGATGCCTTATTCTTCTTCTTGCCTCCGGGCACGTCTTTTATAGTGAAGGGGACGAGGAGGAGGAGGCCGACGAGGCCGACGAAGGTGAATTGGTTCGTCTCGCCGGGCTCGTCGGAGAGAAGGAAGGGGACGAGAACGAGGACTTGACCTCCTGGATCGACTAGACTTGGTTCTGGTCGTGGACATGATGGGTTGAAAGCACAATATTTTACCCTAGAGCATTATGCCCTTCTCGGATTAAACTAATTAGATTTATTCATTTTTAATCCCGATCAGGTCGGACGGTTAATAATAATCAGAGGGGCAGGTACTGGAAAGTACTAGTACTACGCCAATCACTGTAAAATAGCTCTTATTATTATTATCATTTATACTCCGTAGAGAACAGAACATTTGTGCTGATGTATCAAGACGTTTTTCCTTTATTCACAAGCCGCTGATGCAGGGAATAGGCATTAAGCAATAGACCAAAAACCACTTGGGCGGCACCATGTGATGCAGTTTGGCTGTATCACAGTTTCGACAGGCCTCATCGAGCAAATTATGAGTTAGGCAAACTGAACAAGAACGAAAATAAGCAGCGGGGGTGTATAGTGAGTTATACACAGAGAGTTCCAGCTCGAACTCCTCATCCATCCGTAGCTTGTGTTCCCTCAACCTAACCCAGTGATTCATACTCCCTTCGTTCCTAAATATTTGTCTTTCTAGAGATTTCAAATGGACTACAACATACGGATGTATGTAGACATATTTTAAAGTGTAGATTCACTCATTTTGCTTCATATGTAGTCCCTTGTTGAGATCTCTAGAAAGACAAATATTTAAGAACAGAGGGAGTATTAATCTGTATAGTGAAGTGAAGCATCTAATAAATCTTCGATGAATGTTGCAGCTGTAGGTAGCTTGGATTTGGTCCCTGCTATGCCAAATTGCCAATTGTGGGTGATGTATAATATGTTGCAATTCTATCAATTGTTAGCATTTTTTATTGGATAATAATGCTTCCAGTAATCTTGGTAATGTAAGCATGGTAGATTTTTATCCTCCAAACCTACTATAGTTCCACTGTGTAGAGTAGTATTTATTTGGCCATGAACAGGTCTATTTCTGATGACAGGGGACTTGTACAAGTAGGTCCATGGCATCCCATATATAATAGTAGTACCAAAAACCGAAATACGATACAAAAACGAGGACCTGGACTCTGGAGCAGCTGGTCAAGTACATTGCTGCATCAAGTGCAGAGGCCAATGCAAGGGGTCATTAGTTTAAGGCTCCATCACATGACTAATCAAGTATACACTTGTTAACTTGATGACTGAATTGGTGCTTTGACTCCCAGCTCCATTAAAGTCCTCTCCTCACCATCTCCATGGAACATTAGTGAGCAGGCTGCTGCTTCTCTTCATCTCGCGCCTGCTCCTCTTTGCTATTTTCTGAGGTGAGTACCTACTATTTCAGCATATGTATATCCATTTTCTTTTGCCATAGCTAGCTCGTTTCTTCCATTTTGTGTATGCTTTCATGGAATTATCTTGCGTCATATGTTACAACACGGTGGTCTTGTCTAGTTTATATGAATAGATTCAAAAATTACAATGCAAACAGCAATCAAATCAAATACGTAGCTAACAGAAAGGGTTTATATGAATTATCTTGTTAGCCGTTTTATTTGATTCGAAAGCAATTCTGCATCGCACCTTTAACATTTGCAAGCAATGGATCCAAATCCAAGACAAAGGGATGACAAACATCAAAACTGCAAGCATCCAACATCAAAACTGCACCTTAAATTTGCTGTAGTTACCTAGTTTTTTTAGTTGCCGTTTTGAATAACTTTGCAAAAATTTCTTACAAGTACAATTAATGGTGGCCCAGTTGAGCAATTTTTCCTTCAGAACCAGTGGCTACTCATCTCCCTTTTTTCACAGTTTTCTCCTCCTGCAGTTAAATCAAGATATAGATGGCAGACAAGACATCAACTAGTTTATTGAGAGGAGGACAGGGCCAGCTACAGATGGACCAACGGCTCTTGGAAGCAGCCACATCCGGCAATTCCACATCAATGAAGGAGATGGCCTCGCGAAATCCATGCATTCTTGGAACAACTCTAGCTAGGAACACCTGTCTTCATATATCCTCCACCCACGGGCACCAGATATTTTGCACGGAAGTGGTGGCGCTGGAGGAGTCTCTCCTCACTGCAGTAAACTTGGATCGGGAGACGCCACTTCTCGCCGCGGTGAAAAGTGGTTTTGCCATCTTGGCTTCCGTTCTACTCCAATGCTACCGTGCACGGGGCCTCATAAAGGCAATCTTGTGGCAAGACATTGATGGCTGCAATGTACTGCACCACGCAATACGCAGTGGCCACAGGGAGCTTGCGCTGAAGCTGATAGAGGCAGCGCCCGCTCTGTCGACACATGTGAACATATTTAACGAGTCACCCATGTACATCGCAGCGATGAGAGACTTCACTGATATTTCAGAGAAATTACTGGAAATTCCTGACTCTGCTTATATGGGACCATTCGGCAATAACACTCTGCTGGCTGCTGTGAGAAATGCAAACTCAGGTGAGATTCAATCAACGTATGTATTTCCTGAATACGGGCTTCTATTTTTACCTTCAAATTATTGATTTTTTTTGTTCCTTTCCTGGGTCCTCCTCAGTCCTCGGGCCCAATAGAGAAAGCATAACTACTTGTGGTGGCTGTCAATTTCTTATCGATTTGTCAGTTTGTCTAACAATGTGGCACCAATGAAATCCGCTAACAAATAGTGTATTCTAACAAATCAACTGATGTTCTAAAATTATTCTAGTATTATTGCCTCCAGTATCCTCATGGGTACTATAACCATCTCTTTTCTTTATTAACCATCATTCATATATTCATATGTTTTCAGGTTTGGCAAAAAGAATTATGGAAACACGTCCTTGGCTGGCCCGAGAAACTAACAAAACGGGAGCTACTCCACTAAGTGTAGCTTTATATCTTCACCAGATTGGCGTGGTACGCGTATTGCTGGAACATGATTGCTCTTTAGGGTATAAGGTGCCAAGTAACGGCGCACCTTTCCTTAGTCAAGCTGCAGCTGGAGGACATATCGATGTTGCTCAAGTGCTTCTTCACCACTGTCCTGATACTCCTTACCGTTCAACAAAAGATCCGTATTGGACGTGCCTTCATACAGCTATAGACCAAGATCACGTGGAGTTTGTGGAATTCATTTTGAGAACCCCACAACTTCGTAAACTCATTAATATGCGAGACGTGTATGGAAAAACTGCTCTACATTATGCAGTACAGAGCTGCAATCCAAAAATGGTTGCTGCTTTGCTGTCTCACGAAGATATAGACATATCGGTGCTTGA
>NW_021219865.1:0-998 GCF_002162155.2 Triticum dicoccoides
CTGCTGCTGCATGAGATGAAAGAGAGTTATTTACAGGGTCACACACACCAGAAATCCTGAAAGCAAAAACATCTTCCCATCCAGCAATCCTTTCAAGGGAACATGAGAAGCACAACATTGGATGCAGTCGACTGAGACATACAATTTCTGAATTAATGTGAACACACAGCAGAACCTTACTGAAATCTACAATTTCATAGAAACATGTTAACCAAACACAACAAGAAGCTAAAAAGGAGGCGTCCGATCTGGGTGCTGACCCAAAAGTTACGGAAGGCATCGGCGACCTTCGGTCGAGTACGGCGGGGCTGTGGCTTGGCGATCCGCTCGTGCGGGGGTGTGGCGGCGGGGTTGCCGCTCGGTGATGCGGCTACAGGGCGCTCGCACGGGGCTGCCAACATGGGGCTAGCAGCAGCAACAGCCTCTGCGCGCCACGCTCGTGGCCAAGCTCCGACTTGGGCGGCTAGCCTCCCTTCTCCTGCCCTCAGCCGCACCACCTGCTCGTCCGTTGTGGCCCTACGGCCGCTGCTGCTGTGTGCTGCACATGCGCTGCTGTCCGCCGCCGTCGGACCCCTTGAACACCTCTCGATGGTAAAGACGAAAATTGGCGAGGAGGGGGAGGAGGATCACGCCACTGGGAGGTCATGCTATGGCAAGCCGGAGGTGCAGCGCCCGGTTGAGGGTTAGGTGATCCGATTGCGATCTGTTTCCATTTTTCGTGCGTGATAGTTGGGTCGCGGCCACGCGTCTTAGCGGGACGGCAGAGTTTTCGTCCACACTCTAAAATCGGTAAACGCACTCTTGGCTAGCGGTTAGGGTAATCTGGATGGCTAGATGAAATCAAGTGATTTGGATCGTGAGTGTATAATTGATCAGGTATGTTATGTGTAGATTAGTTTGGGTGTGTTTATAAATAAATATGTTTGCTTGTTTAATAGTAGTAGAGAAAAGGGGACGGTACGTTCTTCTTCCGCCCACGCTTCCTTCCTTTGGTCACG
>NW_021219866.1:0-2056 GCF_002162155.2 Triticum dicoccoides
CCTGCGCCGGCGTGCTTTGCGGCGGCGGAACCACCATAACAGCCGATAGGGGGCAACACCGCGGCAGAACGCCGTTCGGCGCCGCCCAACCCTCCTGGTAGCTCCACGTGGCCATCTCCTTGCCAGCACACGCACGCAGCACCGTCGCCGTGGCCTGGCACGCGCAGAGCACGTTCTCTCCCGCCAATGGGCCATGTTGCCGTTCCGTCGAAGGCAGGCCGTAACCCTCCCTCCCGTGCTGAGTTGGACCCTGGAATGGCACCCCTGCTCCACCTAGGCGATGCTCAAGCTCCTAAGCCGACCGTCCCGCCACAGTGCCGCCGCAATCACCCGCCGGACTTATTCGTTCACGGCAACCGCCTCGGGCCGGCTATAAATAGCACCCCCTGAGCTTGCTATCGCCCCCGCACAACTCCACCACCTCACTAGACCCCGCCTAGCCACTGGGAGAGCCTCGAGGGGCCTTTCTTCTTCGACTCCGGCCATCTCCGTCTGTCTCGGGCTCTGGCAACATTCTCTTTGGTGAGAACCCCTCCGCCGCCCTACTCTTGCCCGTAGCGCCATACCACCTCCAGTAGGCTAACCCCCACTTCAATTTGAACACCGCAGCTCCCTCCAGCGAGATCCACGACTGCCCAAACCACCGTCCGTCGGAGCAAGGGCCGCCGTCGACACAGTGCTCGCCGGCGACCACCACCACCACCCATAGACGCGGAAAGGTGCACTGATCACGAAGGTAACCCCCGATCACCCAGCCTCGCCGTGGATCGCCGCCGGCGACCACCGCACCTCTCGGGCACCGTCGCGCTCTGTTTTCCTCGTTTGAAATTTCAAACCTGACAGGTGGAGCCCGCCTGTCAGCCTCTCAGCCGTTTCTTTTAAACGAACCGTTTTCTGGACTTTTCCGCAGAGCCCCCTAGAAACTTTCTGTTTCATTACAGATGGGTCCTTGGACCAAAACTCTTATAACTTCTAAACAAAAAATGATTTTTGATTGATTCCTTTTCTGTCACCTTTATTTTTCTGTCTAGTTTTTGTCATATTTATTTGAAAAATATTTGGAACACTTTTCTGTACACTCACGGTATTTACGTTACGTACATATTTTTCTTATACCGTAGATTTCGGAGGAAGCAACGGAGCCGCAAACTTCACACAGTTAAACTCTGACTACTCCGAACCAGGCAAGCAATGTTTGACCTCTTGATATGATGAGTGGTTGTTGCATGTTTGCATTTTAGTATAGTCATGGCATGTTTATGAACATTTCCTTGAATGTTATATTACATGCACATAAGTGGAAAGTAAGTTTCAGAAAGCATTATGTTGTTGGATACATATTTGCATGGCCATGTGATGGCATGAGGATGGGGTAAGATGGCAGTGTTGTGACATGCCAGTCTTATGCCAGATTATTTGACTTCCGTGTCATCATGAAACAAATCACATTCCCATTCATTCCTTCCGGTACTATCACATGTTTTCCGAAAGGAATGTGGCTTAGAAAGTTGCAAATCGTTTTCCTGGTACACAACAAATAGAGAGGCCGGGATGAGGGTCCCATGGCCCTGGATTAAAGCCCGTCATCCGGTCAGCGGGCATGGGTGTTTCCGGTTGCGACCGAGAGGGGGGCACCCCTTAGAGCGCGCGTATAGAAATTTGATCCAATGCTATTCGAGGTTGTGACCTCCCCGTCTCAAAGTTTTTCTTGGACGTTGTCTAGGGTGATTCCTAGCATCGTGAGGTGAAATGGGTGTGTACTAGTTAAATGTGTTTCTACTGAAATACCATAAACGGAACTAGTCCATTTGGGACTATGGAAATCCGTTAGCTATGGTCAGTCAATACCAACTCTGCAGAGTTACCAATCTTTCAATTATCTTGTACTTTGTTCAAGTACTATATTCATCTTATCTTGTCAGGTATCAGCCTCGGTGACAAAACTCCGGGGAAATACATGTGTGATAAATCTGGTTAAAAGATTATTCTTGTGGATGGACTAATCTTGTTATTTACTTTGTTACAAGCCCTGTCTGTGATGTCGCTCAGATGTCCG
>NW_021219867.1:0-1635 GCF_002162155.2 Triticum dicoccoides
TTGTTATAATTAAATATATTAAAGTTCTCACCACCTTAGGTACTTCTTTGGGTATCATATAGTGGAAAAGTGAATCAAGAACCTGAATCTCCTTCCTTCTGGGGTTTACGACCACAAGTAACCAGTGGACGCCTTGGCTGTTCGTAGGTAGGAAAACCTGGATTGCACACATAATTAGATCAACGTGTATAGTAAAAAAATCTGTTCAAAGTCAAGTTAAAATACCATATCATGTTTCAAGTAGCTGGTGCCTTGTGTTGTTCCAGGAATGCCTTCCAAAGCGTCCTCGTAGCACTCCTCTATCCTACCATCTCTTTCGAGCTTATTGACGCCGGCCACCCTCTCAATGTAAACAAGTTGGCCGTCCCTTGTGTCAGTTGGGTCATCATGACGCATGAGCTGGATCGCAGCATCAACCACCTACAACAATAATCAAGTTAATTGTAATGTACAAAAATGAAACTTCATAAACTAATTTGTGAAATATCTTACATCGTCACCCAACCATACGGCTTCTTCAGGTCCATCTTTTTGGGTGAGGCATTGCAAATGCTTCGATAGCACAAAAATGTCATCAACTAAGACCATTTGTTTTTCTTGATTTGTACTGTTGATCAATGACGCCACAAAATCCTGTCGAACCACATCTACCTGGTCCCTCAGGGTTCCATTAACTTCTGACCTCTTTTTTAAGTTGCTAGAGCCGATTTTCCTCTTTTTATTGTTCATGTCCTCGGAACCACTTGTTCACTCTGATGGAGTCTTGTTTTTCCTTTTTTTCTTCTAAGTATCGTATGAAGCATACTCGTCATTTTTAAATAATTGCAATACCACATTTTTCTTTTCGCCCCCATTATTTGGTGGCGTCGATTCAACCACACTTACTTCTTGCTGCTTTCGTAAGGGTTCATCATGGATGTCATCATCTGCGAAGGCACGGGGGTCTTCGGGCTGTCGCGATGTCGTAGCATTCACAGAGTGCTGCTTACTCCATATGTTGAACAGAATCTGTCATACAAAATAAACCGCATGTTTGCCTTTAGCAGATTCTTGCTCAGTTATAGGTAAAATGTGCATCACCTTGAATTCTTCAAAGCTTGTGGTGGCTTTGGAATGCATTTGCTTATCCAAACTAGGAGCACCCTGGATATCATCCACCTCTTTCAAAAGCTTATGAATACCACTGAGATTCTGTTTGATTTTTCTTTCAGCTCTTTCTAATGCTTCATCCTGTACGTGCAAGATCACATGTTATTTCTGAAACGACAATGATTGTTTCATAATTAAGTTAACATGCGTACGTCAAACTCTTCATCAAGTTTCTTCATTGGTGGGTCCATGTCATCATTATTTATTCCCTCCTTACAATGGTGCTTAGCAGTGACCTCTGTGACATCATTTTGTTTCCCCTGGTCAGAAGCCTGCTCAGCATTCTCAACAGAGGCCTCCATTGGGTGTGAAGGTGCCCCGAGGTCAGAAAGATGTATGTCCTCCAGTCCTGGAAATATTCCGTCGCGTTTTGTCTTTAAAAAATACATGTTAGTCTGGGGTGTTTTCATGGTAAACTAATTTAGAGAAAACCTTGTACTCGTAAATTTCCAATTATATATACTAATCTCATAATTGTAGGCTTAC
>NW_021219868.1:0-5241 GCF_002162155.2 Triticum dicoccoides
AAAAGGGTTCACGCAGAGACCCGACATCAATTATGATGTAACATACCCTCTTGGTATGGGTGGATTTATGTTTCGATACTAAATATCATTGGCAATAAAAATAATAATATTATCCATGCAGTTGATGGATGAAGTGGCTACATACTCATATGAGTCACTCATTTCGGAAATCTTTTTTGAAGTTCCTAAAGGGCTTATACTTCCGAATCCAAAAAGCAAATCGCAACAAGTTTTGTGTAAAACTTCATAAGTCACTCCATGACTTGAAATAGTCGGAAATCATATGGTACTACCGACTAAATGAGTTCCTTCTTCAAAAGGATTACTCGAATAATGATGATTATTTATGTGTTTTAATAAAGAAATCTGAAATTTGATTTCCTTAATTATATCACCTCAGTGTATATCAATGATTTCATCATCAATGTCTCTAAAGGACCTAAAAATACATAAAATCATCTCAAGGCGGAATATTTGGATTCAACCAAATTTAGCTTAAGCTTACAACTTGAGCATTCTCTCAAGAATACATATATCAGTCTACATATATCCAAAACATATACGAAAAGTTCAATGTGGATATATCATGTCAATAAAAGACATGTAATATGGTCATACTACCCCTGATAGGGTACAAATCCATTCATACCTAGGCGTGTTAATGAAGTGATATCAGGACCTGAAGTTCTATATCTCACTAATGTCAAAGCACTCATATAATTGCAAGGCCTGACACTATATTTCCTATCTTTGTTCCGAGTGCAACCCCAACAAAAGGTATATGGTCGATATAAGAAATATCAGCTTATATCTCAAGCTCACAATAAATCTTGGATATTTCCATCAGGAAATACAAGATATGGCCATGATATGATATAATGATATTGGCTCTTTCTTTGATCCCAATACTGCCATATCAATGACTGAATTTTGCTGGAATAGCCTTCATATGGAAGTCATCTAAATGGGCTTTTATGGCGATTTCCAGTTATTATTCTGACATAGTTGCTTTATATAAAAGTATAGCAAAATATGCATCGCTTAGTAGAATGATTAACCACACTCAAAATAATGTGGTTGAGATTCATCAGAATCACATAACTTGATTTTTCAAGACGCTACCACTTGTGTCACTCAAAAACTACAGGTTATATGAAGAGCAATATCGTAAAGTACATTGCTCGAAAATTACTTATCCTCACGAATTATAGAAAGTGAGGAAACAATATGCAAACAACATACTTTGAAAATCCTACAGATTATTCATAATGTCATGATCATATCAATGGATTTTGTATTACACATTCTCTAGGTTTGCAAAGTTCAGGGGGAGTAATTTCCCAAATCTATAACCTATTAATAATCCTAAAATTGCATATATTGTACTCTTTTTCCCTTCATGAGTTTTCCCTAATGGTTTCTCATAAAGATCTTTAACGAGACAATATAAACACAAATGCCCGTATATGTCATACACTTTCTCCTTATATTTTTTCCACTGGGTTTTAAAGGAGTTTTCAATGGCATACCATATCGCACTCTTTTCCCTTATGAGTTTTCTATCAAAGTTTCTCATAATGATTTTTAATGAGGCAATATCTTATCAAAGATCTTACGTCATATTTTCTATTTTCTCTATCGAGGTTTTTAAAGAAAGTACTCAAGACATATTAATTGTTCTCTTAACTCATTGATGGTTTTTCTTCTTCTTCAAAGGTTTTTCTCGTATGAGTTATCAAGAGACAATAATCATTATATGTTGCATCATTTTCTCCTTATTATTTTTCCCATTGGGTTTAAAGGAGTTTTAGCAACATATCTGCACTATTCTCCTCATATTTTTCCCACAGGGTTTTTGGAGGAGGCATTGAAGATTATTCAAAGAATTTATCAAGATGATGGATACCAAAGTAGAGGTGTTGTACAAGGGGGAGTGTTAAGAATAGAATAGTTGCTTATTAATTAAGCTAATTAGGATTAAGTTAATTATTAGATAGGTTGCTTGGTTCTCAAGCAACCATGTACTTCCTTGGCTCTCAAGGCAACTATGTAATTCCTTGGCTCTCAAGTAAGTATGTGCTTACTTGACCGCTAAGCATCATGTGTACTTCCGCCTGGGTATAAATACCCTATTTTTATCATCAATAAAGAATGATGGATCATCTTTCATTTAAACTCTCTCGTTCTTTACTTTCTACCTTAAAACAGCATGCACAGTCTCCCACTCCATGTGACCGAGACCGGGGTCTCGGAATGGCACGCGGCTTCCGAGGCGATCGTGAGCGCAAGATCTCATTGATGGAGAGTCGGATACGATGCTCAAGTGGATCCAAGTGGTATCGCTGTGCTCGAGCCGTGCCATGGTTTTCTGCCACTTTGTTGTACCGTATCACGTAGGCGTACGGAGCACCGACCGTTTTTAATCCATGCATGTGCGTGCATGCATGCAGGAAGCGCATAGCAGTGTATTACTACTATGCTTTTAATAGCGTCGGTCAGAAAAGGAGAGATGAGGAGAAAGATGGCATGGCGACCCGACATGAGTGAACGGGGTTGCGTGTTTGTCCAGCTGTTGAGCCATGCACGTCCACACGGGACGAGCCCCCACGACGGTCCGGCCGGCTGGGGCCTCCTCCGCAGCCCTCGCATGCATCGCTCCGGGATTCACGGCACGGCGCGTACGTGTTTGCCCGCACGCAGCGCACTTAGTCGGAGCGCGTAAGGCGAGCGCCACTTGCCGTGCAAGTTGGGACGAACGTGGAGCATATCTAAAGCCGCAGTACGGAAAGATATGAGGTGGCACAGCTTTTACAGTCAGAGTCAAGTAGGAGGACTGGTGTGTATGCTGATCATAAAAATCGAGCGAGCTAGCTTGGCTGGCGTGGATCAGTGGTGGCATGCATGCCGGGTCGAGGAAGGCGTAGACAGCACCGACGGACCAAGGACCGACGCGCGCGGGTTCAGCTCGATCGCATGCACCAGTGGATCTCTCGACCGGCCCTAGGTTTCCATGCGGCGCTGTCATCCACCACTTTGCTGTATGCCGCGCGCACACCCCGTCGTCGACCCAGGAGCATCCCGGGCCTTCGCGACGGTGTCTGCGCCTCGACCACCTCCATAATGACTTCACCGATACATCGCGGCCGCTTGCTCCACCGACCGACCCATCGACCGTCTCTCCGTTGCACGCATGCATGATCATCACGTACCACTTCCCAACTGTACCAGTGGCTGTTGCTTCCATCGGTGGCAGTTCGCTCGTGTCGCGGAAAAATGGCTTGCATATGCACTCAATCAATGGACCTTTTCTCCCCTTGTGGCATTATTTTGTCATTGAATTCTATATCTTTTGCAATGGCGCAGCTGTTTGCACTAGCGGTTCTTTAATAATTATAAAATAAAATACGTATACTCGTCCAAGTTGTGTCCTGTGCAAAGCGCGTACAGTCTCGTTGTTGTGGACGCGACACCCTATAATTTGTAGCCATAACTAGTAAAGCAAATTTCTGCGTCCGTACTACTCCTGCACATAAACAAATGGAATTAGCATCACATGAGCCAGCCAGTTGGTTTGATGCCGCGTTCGGCAGTTGGTTCGAGTTATATTTTGGGACGACCGAGTCCCTCGCTCTGCACCATGCAGGCACGCATGATGCTCACTCACATGCGAGCTCAACTCTCCTCTCCTCGCCTGTAGGCTGTAGACCGTAGTACTCTAGTAGAAAATTCAGTTAACAAAACGAGCTCGCGCAGGTGCAGAGATGCTCCACCCAGCTGCTACGGTACGGTACAGGCGCCCCGTACGTATAATGTACTCCTACGTACCAACAGCCCTTCTGCATAGTTTATTATGCCATAACTGTCCCATCTAGCCGTGCAGGGGCCCGTGCCGTACAGTCCGGAATCACGGGTGGTGCCGCAGGAGTCGCCCGGGGCTCCTGTTCAAGTTTTCCGTTCTCGTGGACTCCGCTGTCAGGCCAACCATATTTTAGTCCTCCTTTTTTTCTTTTTCTTTTTTCGGGAAAACTTCCAATCTATTCATCTTCAATCATGACAGTATAACGAATACCAAAAATAAAAATTACATCCAGATTCGTAGACCACCTAGCGACGACTACAAGCACCGAAGCGAGCCGAAGGTGCGCCGCCGTCATCGCCCCTCCATCGCCGGAGCCGGGCACAACTTGTTGTAGTAGACAGTCGGGAAGTCGTCGTGCTAAGGCCCCATAGGACCAGCACCCCAGAATAGCAACCGCCTCTGATGAAAAATAACGTAGATCGAAAGGTTCCAAACCGAAGACACGCGAACATAAACGAACAACGACGAGATCCGAGCAAATCCACCAAAGATAGATCTGCCGGAGACACACCTCCACACGCCCACCAACGATACTAGACGCACCGCCGGAACGGGGGCTAGGCGGCGAGACCTTTATTCCATCTTCAGGGAGCCGCCGCCGTTTCGCCTTCCTGAGTAGGACACAAACTCTAACAAGATTGAAAAAAAGACTAAAAATGAAGCCCTCCCGCCGGCTCTTGCCAGGATCCACCACGCCTCCATGATCCGGCGCCGGCGAGAGGCACGAACTCTAACTTTCTTTCTAGGAGGAGGAGGAGGAGGAGATGTCAGTCCTCCTTTTTTTCTATTTCATTGTTTGTGCCGATGGGTGTTTTCGTTCTGTTCTGCCTGATGTCAGTCTCCGACCCTCCATCCCCCACTTGCCTTTGGAGGGTACCACTACAAGAAATCTGTTAATCCATGACGGATTTCGGGTGACGTTCTTGGAAACTGTCATGGAAACCGTCATGGACCAGCAAGATGCGGACGACCCTCAAAATGGCAGCCCCTAGATGACGGACATTCAGGGATCGTCATGGAAACCGTCACGCATTGACCAACTACCTCTCTTTTTTCTTTGTTTATATGCCATCTGAATCGTCATTGGAAAGAAAAGGGCCCGTGTGAAGTTTGAGTGAGCGGCGCGGAGATGCAAAATTTGAAGTGGCCAACGCGCCGGGTGGCAAAATTTCGAGCCAGCCCATTTAGCTCCACAGTCCACACACACACCTAACCCTAATTCCCCATTCTCTCCTCCCGTCCCCTCAGCCGCCACCATTCCACCAGTCTTCCTCCGTGCGCTCCACGCCGGCGCCGCCGCAGAACAGGCCTTACATGTGCCGATCCATCGATGCCCTCTTTTCTCCCCTCTATATGCCTCGCCCCTCCCCATCTTTCCCACC
>NW_021219869.1:0-3488 GCF_002162155.2 Triticum dicoccoides
GAACGGGATAACTCTGGCGATGATTACGGCGAGGCAGTGGTTGGTCAGGTGATTTAGGGGGCTAGGCATCATCGCGATGGTCTACTGGTTCCGTTCAAGTGCTAAGCTTGGCCTGCCTTGGGTGATACTCCAAGTTTCTGACGGAACGGCTCACGGAGCTCGGCGGCGGCAGAGAGGATGCTCTGCGCTGCTCAGGCCACAGCGACGGTGCCACAGTGTGCACAGGCAAGCGGACAGCCACGCGGAGGCTTCGGGTGGCTTGGGCGGTGCTGGACGGCGCTGAAAGGTGGTGCTGGTCCCTGCTGGCCGCCACGGGTGGCTCTGCCACCGCAGAAGTTGCCGGCGTCGGCGAGACACATCACCACCAACGCTGGTGCTCGTCCAAATGACCGTGCGGTGCTCTAGATAAGAAGAAGGAGCAGTGAGCATCGCACCAGAGCAGGCACTGGTGAGATTGACGCCGCGCTCTGAAGAAAACAACACTAACGGCCGAACTGAAACACTGAAACTCTGAATTTTACTGAATTTTGCCAGGAACAGTGCATGCCAGGTGTTCGATGAAATGATTTTGGCATGTGGATAACTTTTCTGGAGCTGATCTTTGGTGATCTGGTCTCTTGATGCATCTAGGGGTTGCCTGATTTATCCCAGAATTTTTGGAGAAGAAAAATATTGAATTTCACCAAAAATGACAAATCTGGTCCAAACTTGCAGTGAGCAAAACATGAAAAATTTGAATTTTGGAAGAGTGGATCTTGATGGATCTAGGTTGGGGGTACTAAGGACTAGTCAGAGGAGTTTGTTTGGGATCAAAACTCAAAGGAAATCTGGTACTTCCTTTGTAAATCACCTAGGTCCAAAATAAATGACAGAAATAGTTTTGGGGATAAAATAAATAGAATAAAAATCAAAAATGGGTTGAACTTGCTAGGATTGGATATTTGACTTGACCCAAAGTGGAGGGAGGGGTTTTGGAAGAAAGTTTTCACATGAGGCATGCCAAAAGAGAGTGGTTTGAATAAAAGAATAAATTCAAAAACCCAAAGGATTCCTTTTTAATTGAAAAACTTTTCAAAATTAATTGTGATGAGTCAACACCAATGAAAAGCCTTCAATACCAAACATCAAGGTTGAGGATGACCCAAAAATAAAATATTTGTCATAAGAGAAAATTTTGAGAAGAAGAGTCTTTTTAGAAAGATTTTAAATAGCCTCCTTCAAATCAAATAAAGAATTTGCTAAGAACCAAATCAAAAAATTTGGAGGGTCACACCAATTGACTTGCCAGAGGACGCATCTCCTTTGTCAGGGTTTTGAGGGCTTCATTATCAAATTCTGACCCGTTTTCTTGTTCACCGGGATAGCCCTTGGCAATATCAACTGGATCTAGGTCAGCTATCCATGCTTTGGCCCGAGTAAGTGCCAACAAAGCGCCAGCCCTAGCAGCAGATCGCTTCATTTCTTCTATCTGTGCCGGTGTCATCGACAATTTGGCTAGTGTCTCCTTGATCAATGTTGGTGCCGGTTTGTTGTATGAGACTGCGCAGATAACTCGTTGGGCACCGGTATATAGTTGCTCTATCAACGTATATGCTGCCTTCAGCTTCATCCGCATGTCAGCACCTAGATGAGCAACACGGCTACCTGAAACGGTTTAAGAATTCACTGTTAAACCGGATATTTTAGAGATGGATAATCAAGCTCTGCACACAAGGTACTTACCAAATATCGGAGATGTCATGGCATTTACTTGATGTTTCAACCCGGTTAGCTCTTATGCCACCGGTTTAAGAGCTGCCTCGGCGTCTTCAGCCCACTTCAACATAGCAGCCTTTTCAGTTTCCCAGTTGGCACGTTCAGTCTTGAAACCGTCCTTCAGTTGTTCCATGGCTGTTAAAGCGCCTTTCAGCTCCTCTTTAGCCTTGGAAGTCTCTGCTTGTTGGGACTTGATATTCTCTTGAAGATCAGAAATTTGAGAACCTTGGTTGTTTATATCAGCCTGCAACAGTTAGATGATGAAGAGGTTAATATTTTTCTCAAAAGTCCCAAGCATATAACAAGTTATACACATGGCACTTGGGGGCTAATGCGGATTGCTTCTTTACTGCTGATTATTTGAAGTCCCAAGGATCAAAACAAGTATTGATCTTGGCACTTGGGGGCTAATGTGTATTTGATTAGAAAATACACAGACAAGGGAATTGACAAAATGTAGTATGGAACATAAAGTCCCAGTTTGTCTTCAAGAGACAAACCGGCCCTTGGGGGCTACTCAAGTTGAAGTGTTCTTTATCCTAAAAGTCCCGATTTGTCTTCAAAACACAACCCGGCCCTTGGGGGCTACGATGACATAGATATACAGAACAAGAAAGATTAAAGTATTGGGAAGATTACCTCATAGCGCTCCTTCATCATGTTCACTAAGCCGGCCTCATAATCTCGGCTTGTGTATAGGCGGTTTAGGAATGGGAAAACTTTGTTTTTGCCACTCTAGTTTTTGCCAACTTTGCTTATGCCACTCTAGAATTTGACATTTCACTTTTGCCACTCTTAGCTTTTGACAATATATCACACTTGTCATTCCGTGGCAAAAGCAAAAAAAATAGAGTGGCAATTGTGATACATGTCAAAAGCTAAGAGTGGCAAAAGTGAAATGAAAAACTATTGTTTTTGCCACGGAATGGCATTTGTGATGTATTGTCAAAAGCTAAGAGTGGCAAATGTGAGATGTCATATTCTAGAGTGGCATAAGCGAAGTTGGCAAAAACTAGAGTGGCAAAAACAAAGTTTTCCCTTTAGGAATCCGGCATGAAGCTCCTGGGCAGTAAGGTCAACATAGCTGGATAAATCTGTCTTCCCTTTCCCCTTGCCCATAGCAACAAATTCTTCCTTGGCAGTATGCTTTGATAAGGCAACCGGATTTCCTGGGATAGTGTGAGCAGTACCGGTGATAATCACATCATCATCACCACCTTTTGACGGGCTCGGCGGATTGACAGTAACCCTGGCTGGGCTTGGCGGATCAGCGGCTGGGCTCGGCGAATTAGCAGTTGGACTTGGAGGAGTTGTTGGAAATATGCCCTAGAGGCAATAATAAAAGTATTATTATTATATTTCCTTGTTCATGATAATTGTCTTTTATTCATGCTATAACTGTATTATCCGGAAATCGTAATACACGTGTGAATACATAGACCACAATATGTCCCTAGTGAGCCTCTAGTTGACTAGCTCGTTGTGATCAACAGATAGTCATGGTTTCCTGGCTATGGACATTGGATGTCGTTGATAACGGGATCACATCATTAGGAGAATGATGTGATGGACAAGACCCAATCCTAAGACTAGCACAAAAGATCGTGTAGTTCATTTGCTAGAGCTTTGCCAATGTCAAGTATCTCTTCCTTCGACCATGAGAGCGTGTAACTCCTGGATACCGTAGGAGTGCTTTGGGTGTATCAAACGTCACAACGTAACTGGGTGACTAT
>NW_021219870.1:0-1537 GCF_002162155.2 Triticum dicoccoides
GCTACGTCTACGGCGAGGAGGAGCAGGAGGAGCAGGAGGAGGAGGACGAAGAGGAGGAGGACGAAGAGGAGGAGGACGAGGAGGAGCTGGCGACTGTTCCGACGAGGAGGCGCAAGAAGAAGAAGAGGGCGGCCAGGTCAGGCGAGCCGCGCATCAAGTGGGCGTCCAAGGAGGAGGAATACCTCGCCGAAGCATGGAAAGTCATTTGCCTCGACCCGACCACCGGCACGAACCAGAATATCAAGACGTACTGGGAGCGCATCAAGGCCGAGCTCGACGAGCGCAAGCTCGTCGACCCCTACTTCAAAGGCGTCTACATGTAGAGCGGGTCGAAGGCGATGGCGAACCATTGGGGGTGTACCCAGGGGGCATGCAACAAATGGCATGGGGTCATCGAGGAGGTCGCGGCTCGCCCGGAGAGCGGCGCCAGCATTGAGGATCAGGTATGCCACGCGGGTTTCTCGCCTCTCTTCGCCGTGTGCGCCCGCCAACAGTTTGTTCCTCCGCGCAGTTGCTGCGCATGTTCGCCATGTATCGGCAGGGCAACAGCGACACCGAATTCAAGTACCTCCATGTTTACAAGCGCATTGACAAGTGCGACAAGTGGGGGGAAGTCGGGCGCACCCTCGACAAGGCCAAGGAGACCAACAAGCCGGACGCGCCGACTCCGGGCACGTCAAAAGGGCGGCCGGACGACAACAAAGGTGCCAAGAAGGGGAAACACGCTGACACGGCCACCGCTCGAGTGCAGGAGTCCATTGAGCACTGCCTCGCCGACGCACAGGCCCGGGCCATCCTTCGTGAAGAGAAGACCGACGCGCGGTGGTCGGCGTTGATGTCGAGCAGCATCGCCAAGCTCGACCTACTCCGGACCAACGTCGCCGCGAAGAAGAGAAACACCGACCTGGCTTTCCTGCTGGGTGGGGCGGACATGCTCTAGAGCAACGACGAGGCGTTCAAGGGGTGGTACTTGGCGGAGCATGGCCTCATCCTGAACCAGCTTTCCTCGAGTACGCCGCCCACGCCCACGCTCACGCCCACGCCGACGCCCTCGCCAAGCCCGAGCGATAATGCCGCCAAGACTCCCCGCAGCACAGAAGCCATGCCGACACCGCCAAGCCCGCGCACGCCGACTCCACCGACGCCGGAGGCCGACCTCGCTGTCTGATGCGCATGCGCGTTCTTTTTGCTTTTTGTACGCCGAACTTTTCATTCGATCGCCGAACTTGTGGCCTCTTAATCGCTGGATTTGTGGCGTCTATTTTGTGCGTGGGAATGACTACATTTGAATTTGCCGCGGCTTGGGGGTGGCGCTTGGGGGCGTGGCTGGGAGCTAGGTCGCCCCCAGGGGCCAATCTAGCGCCAGTTTGCCCTCAGGCCGCTCTTTTTCGACGCCCTGGGAGGCTGAACGGCTGGAGATGCTCTTAGCGTTTCAAAACATGGCGGGCCCTCTTTATGTACGACTTATTTGACATGAACCCAATAGAAAATTAAGCCTGACCCCATCAAGCTGCAAAGCCCACATGAATGGACCAGT
>NW_021219871.1:0-418 GCF_002162155.2 Triticum dicoccoides
TGGGAGGGAACGTAAGGTTCTTTTACTCCTTTACCTTATGCCCTCTAATCTGAGTCATTCTCTTCTCATTCAGCGTGGGTTAAGGACTAGGCTCTCTTCTTCTATCAGGTTCACGTGTTACTAATCCGTAGTAGCTTATAGGATTGTTGTTACAAGCCTAGTTCAGTTTCTACTATTTTTAGTATGTTACTAATTGAATCAGAACCTTGATATGATGTTGTTGAGTGGTATTGCAAACTGTTGTGGATGTCTCAAATCCTTTTCTGAGCATTTACAGCTGTTATGTTGTCCAATTTTCCCTAGGAATTCTAATGTCTTTGCATTGTGGTTGTGCTTTCAGATGGCCAAACGTGCTCAAAACCAAGTGGTTCGCCTGACCTGGTGCCTCGACGTGCCCGGTCATACTGCTATGTTAGTT
>NW_021219872.1:0-6272 GCF_002162155.2 Triticum dicoccoides
CCCCCCTAGATCCCCTCCATTTGCTTGAGATGTCACCGATGGTTCCAGAGCATTTTCATCACCCAAGGTACCTCCCCCCATTTCCCTCCTTTTGATTGGTTGAGATCTTTCTTTTGTGTGGATTTGGTTAATTTATTGCAAACCCTAGGTGTTGGGGATATAGCTACTGAGTGTAAACCGGCCAGGAGGGACCGGTTCACCCTCGACTATGCCAAAGCCCATGAAGAATCCAGAAGATGGTGAAGTTATTAAGCAAGCTTAGAGGCCTAAAGCCCAAAGGCGGATTAGGGCCCATAGTGGTAAACCGCCATGACTATGTAACTTGTAATGTAAGTTAGGGAAGGAGAGACCAAACAGAACACTTTGTATGAGTCGGCTTCGGGACTCTGTAGACCGGCCGGGCGTCAATCTGTGTATATAAAAGGACGACCCGGCGGCGGGTCAAGGACAACAAACAAACAACAACTCGAGACTCAGGCAAGCGTATTTGCTGCCTGATCATCGAAACCCAATTAATCCCATCACAACTAGACGTAGGCTTTTACCTTCATCGAAGGGGCCGAACTAGTATAAACTCCTGTGTCCCTTGTCCGGTTTAACCCCTTCAAGCTAACCCGTTGCGATGGCTCCACGACTAAGTCCTTTCATGAGGACATCTGACGTGTTAATTCCACGACAGTTGGCGCCCACCGTGGGGCTATCGCACGATGGTTTCGAGTTCTTGAAGGGCAACTTTGAAGGACTCAAGGGGTACGTGGTCGGCCGGATGACCAAGAGTCGTCGCGGCAAGCTCTACATCGACGACGAAGGATGGAGCCCCGAGGCCGTCTCAATCGAGTACGGGTACCAGGTCCCCTTTGGCGGAATTCATGTCTTCATCGGCAAGATCGGTGAACCGGGCCCTTAGCCGGACATCTGCACCGACCTCGTCGAGACGGCTCAGCGTGCGAGTCCAGCCTGGGTTAAGCCCGCCGGGAAGCGTGCGTTTGTAGGATGTTTCCATGGGATCGGATCTGAACCGGTGTCTGAAGGTGAGACGGCCGTATATTCCGACGACGAGTCATCCACTGGCGAAACTGAGTCCTTGCACCAGATTCATAACAGTGTGTTCAAAGGATATTCCGATGGCAACAGTATTCCGGACCTCCTTGAACCGCCAAGTCGGGTTGTTGTTTACATGGCCGGAGCGCAGCCCACGTTGCAGTCTTCGTCTACAGCAGCAATGAATACTGGATCAGAAGCCGTGACAGGAGTCCCGGCGCGCCGACCGGCTCAAGTCCTCTCTGGTTTGATGGATGCTTGGGCAACCTTGTTAACCACAACAGTCACTCCGGAGACGCAGGATCAGCACAATGTGGAGACCAAATAATACAGGGTAAGGAGGACCTGGCAACTGAGGATACTAGCATGGCTGAAGAAAGGGCTGCTTTGGATGCCCAGTCATAACGGATACAGGCACAGAATTACCAGCTCATGCTGGATCGGACCGCATCAGAGGATGTAATGCGAAGGAAGTACCGGTCTCGTCTGCCGCCGGTTTACGAAGGGTTAAATCTCTTTCAGACGCGAGGCGCTGGGCCGAGCAATCCGGCAGCTGCAAACCGGACTGATGCACCTAGGACAGCTCCGGATCAACTACGGATAACAGAGCCACCCCGACAAACAGATAACCCGCCGCAATACGCGTCTACACCACCGGGTCACTTCTCGAGCCCTCTGGATAACATGATTGCCGCAGCGTCACGCCTGGCAGCCATTTCTATTGGAGGGCAATTCAATAGCAGCAATTGAAACGCGGCGGGCGAGAGACCTTCTTCAAACCGCCGTGGTATAGCAGCATGCTTATTCGTATAGCCGGGATAGAATTCATTCAACCCCTCGTCTGAGCCCAAGCTATAGCAGGCGTATGGATGAACCGGAAGTTTCTAGCAGCACGCGGCATCGTAATGCTCAAGATGTGGTGGATCATGGCAGGGCACAAAGGGATGTCGCTTTGGGTCGTTATCAACCCGCGCCGGTTCAGCCAGCAGCGTCAGTTGACCGAGGCACCGGGCTTGCCTTCAGTTCCTGGGGAGTGTCGTGCCTTATTCCAGCTCTCCGTAATGTGCGTCTGCCCAAAGATTTCAAGGGTCCATGCAAAGTGCCTAATTACACGGCGGATCAGCCACCTGAGGCGTGGGTTGAGAGTTATGAGATGGCAAGGGAGATGCTGGATGTAGACGAAGCGGCCTATGCAAAGTACTTCACGATGATGTTGGAAGGAATGGCCCGTACTTGGTGGAAAAATCTACCAGCTAATTCCATCGAGTCATGGGATCATTTGAAGGCCCGGTTTATAGCCAATTTCAAAGACACGTGCAAACAGCCCATGTCCATTATGGATGTGGACGCTTGTGTTCAAGGGGAGAACGAGTCAACAACTCATTGGGTACGCCGGGTTTCAGAAGTTTTGCACTCATCCGATCGGATTAACGCTGGTCAAGCAATTATAACACTGGAGCACAGTTGCCGGCTTAAGTCACTGAAGATGAAGTTGGGACGGCTCAAGCGCCACTACAACGACATGGGAACCCTCATGGTAGCTTTGGTCAAGTATGCCGATTCTGATAATACCAAGGATCCCGATTCTGATAATGAGAAACCGGAGAAGGGAAAGAAGAACGACGGTGCAAAAGGGCATCAGCACAACCAAGGAGGCCATGGGAATAATGGTAAGCGTAAAGCAGATTCAGATTTTGTGGCTAACGCTAATGTACAACATCATAAAGGTAAACCGCCCCAACGCGGCGGGGCGATGAATCTGGAGCGTCTGTTGAATCAGCCCTGTCCAAAGCATGGGACCAAGGAGGCTCCTGCAACGCATCTCTGGAAGGATTGTAACATTATGAAGGAGTTCAAAAACTCTGATCTTTTCTGGTATGATCAGGGTCCGTCGGGTGGTTCAGGTCCAGGTTTTCATAGTGGCGCCGGTTCAAACTCTGGGTTTCAGAATAATCATGGCAACTAGAACAACCAAGGTGGTAATAACCAGCAAAATAATCAAGGAAATCAGCAGCAGTCGGGGTACCAGAGTCACCCAAAGCAGTTGAATGATGGGCAGTATCATGTATTCACCACTAGTTTGTGCAAGCATGATCATAAGCTTCACAAGAGGGCAGTTAATGCTGTTGAACCGGCTGTACCACGCTATCTGCGGTGGTCCGAATAACCTATCGTGTGGAGTAGGGAGGATCATCTGCCCCGGGTGGACAATCCGGGTCAACTGGCTTTGGTGGTGGCACCTCAGGTGGAGGTTATAAGTTTACCAAAGTACTCCTGTATCAATATTCTGTATTATGAGACCTTCCGTCGCATGGGGTTGACAGACAAGAATCTTAAACCGCCCAACACTATTTTTCATGGTGTGGTACGAGGTAAATCGGCATATCCCGTAGGTAAGATCGCTTTGGAAGTTGTGTTCGGGGATGAACATGACTCCCAATCTAAAACATTGACCTTTGAAGTCATGAGAATCCAGAGCCCGTACCACGCACTGTTTGGGCGACCGGCTTATGCAAAATTCATGGCAAGGCCTTGTTATATTTACTTGCAACTCAAGATGCCAGGTCATAAAGGGACTATTACGGTTCACGGAAGTCGTAAAATTGCTTTGGACTGCGAGGAAGGTGATGCGGCCTATGCTGAGTCGGTTTGTGCTACAGAGGAGCTAAAGTTCTATAAGGAAAATGTTGATCCGGCAGATATGACCCCTCTGAAGAAGCCCACCACTGAACATGACCCAACCCTGCATTTCAAAGCGGCTGATGAGACTAAGCTTGTTGACTTCGTGCCTGGCGATTCGTCCAAGCAGTTTAGCATCAGCACAAATCTGGATCCGAAATAGGAAAGCATGCTCATCGAGTTCATCCATGAGAACCGAGACATTTTTGCATGGAAACCTTCTGACATGCTAGGTGTACCGAGGGAACTCACTGAGCACACTCTCAATATTGATCCCAAGTTTAAACCTGTCAAGCAATTTCTTCGTCGCTTTAATGAGGAGAGACGTAAGGCAATTGGTGAAGAGGTAGCCTAGCTGTTGGCTGCCGGGTTTATCGTTGAAGTTTTTCATCCTGAATGGCTAGCTAATCCGGTGCTTGTTCTTAAGAAAAACGGCACTTGGCGTATGTGTGTGGACTACACATATTTGAATAAAGATTGTCCGACCGATCCCTTTGCTCTCCCGCGTATTGATCACATCATTGATGCGACGGCGGGTTGTGAGCGCCTGAGTTTTTCGGATGCTTATTCAGGATATCATCAGATTAAGATGGCAGTTAAGGACCAAGAGAAGACAGCTTTCATCACTCCCTTTGGAGCCTTCTGCTATGTTTCTATGCCCTTTGGGCTCAAGAGTGCCCAGGCAACTTATCAGCGTTGTGTGCAGAATTGTCTTCACATGCAGATTGGGCGTAATGTTCATGCCTATGTGGATGACATTGTGGTAAAATCCAGGAAGAAGGAAACACTGATAGATCATCTCAAGGAGACGTTTGACAATCTTCGGGTTTACAAGATGATGCTTAATCCAGATAAATGTGTTTTTGGTGTTCCAGCAGGCAAGCTTCTCGGTTTTCTTGTATCCAACAGGGGCATTGAGGCTAATCCGAAAAATATTAAGGCAATCACATCCCTGGCTAAACTGAAGTGTATCAATGATGTTCAGCGTCTAGCAGGTCGGATTGCAGCCCTTAGCTGGTTTATCAGTCGTCTGGGAGAGAAGGCAATTCCTTTATATCAGATGTTGAAAAAGATAGATGATTTCGTCTGGAGTGATGCAGCCAATGCGGCTTTTGAGGAGTTAAAGCGGCAGTTGGTTGAACCGCCGGTTCTTGCAGCCCCAGTTGGTAATGAGCCTTTGCTGTTATACGTGGCTGCCAATGCCCGAGCGATCAGTGTGGCAATTGTGGTTGAGCATAAGGAAGCTGGGAAGGAATATCCGGTTCAACGACCTATATACTACATCAGTGAAGTCCTAATCGTGTCAAAACAACGCTATCCACATTGACAGAAGTTGGTGTATGGGGTTTTATGGCAAGTCGAAAACTCAAGCAATACTTTCAAGGCCATCCCATCACAGTGCTTAGTTTTGCTCCTTTGGGCGATATAATTCAAAACAGGGAAGCAACTGGCCGGGTTGCAAAGTGGGAGATTGAGCTTGGACCACACGGTTTGAAGTATGTACCCCGAACAGCCATCAAATCTCAGGCCCTCGTAGATTTTATCAATGATTGGACCGAGTTGCAAGCACCAGAAGACAAACCGGATAATACATACTAGACTATTTATTTTGATGGACCCATGCTGTTGGAGGGCTCGGGGGCTGGAGTAGTTCTCACTTCCCCTCGAGGTGATAAAATTTGCTATGTCCTCCGCTTGATGTTTCCCTATACTAACAATGCAGCTGAGTACGAAGCTTTACTCCATGGTCTCCGTCTGGCCAAACAGATGAACTTAAGTCGAGTTCGTTGTTTCGGAGATTCTGATCTGGTTGCTGAGCAAGTTTCTGGTACATGGGATTCTAAGGATCCACTCATGGCGGCTTACAGCCTTGAGGTGGATATTGTGGCGGGTCACTTCAAAGGGTATCAAGTTGAGCATATCGATCGGCG
This sequence comes from Triticum dicoccoides, assembly GCF_002162155.2. Taxonomy (NCBI): domain Eukaryota; kingdom Viridiplantae; phylum Streptophyta; class Magnoliopsida; order Poales; family Poaceae; genus Triticum; species Triticum dicoccoides. The sequence continues at coordinate 5,652 of NW_021219872.1, forward strand.
GAAAAACGAAGCAGCAGATGCTTTGAGCCGGCTTGGATCTCAGCGTAAACCGGTACCTCCTAATACCTTTTTAGATATCTTGCATAACCCGTCTGTTAAGTTGCCTACAGAAGAGGATTTGGCTGTTCCTGATACGGAGGCTCAATTGGTGGCTGCTTTGCATATTGTGCCGGATTGGACAGTTCCGTATCTGGCGTATTTGAACCGGGGCGAACTACCAGATGATAAAGTCCTGGCTCGACAGATAGTCCGGCGATCCAAGTCCATGGTTATTCACAATGGCGAGTTACACCGCTGTAGCGTTTCAGGAGTATTTCAACGTTGTGTTTCTCCAGAAGAAGGTCAAGAGATTCTATGAGAAATTCATGAAGGGGATTGTGGTCATCATGCCGGTTCAAAGTCACTGGTTGCCAAAGCTTTCCGTCATGGATTTTACTGGTTGACGGCTCATGCTGATGCGGACGATTTGGTAAAGCGATGTGATGCTTGTCAAAAAATTTCACGCAGGGCTCATTTTCCGGCTCAAGAACTACGGATGATTCCTATCACTTGGCCTTTTGCTACTTGGGGTCTTGATATGGTGGGGCCCTTTAAGCGTTCCCAGGACAAGAAGACCCACCT
>NW_021219873.1:0-958 GCF_002162155.2 Triticum dicoccoides
AATCGAATCCGATTGGGCACCGATCATGGAGTTCACCGCTGCGGACATCTTTCAGCACTCGCCCTTTGGCGACATCCTGAATTCGCTAAAGTGTCTCTCTTTATCAGGAAAGCCCTGGCCGGATTATGGTCAGGACGGTTGAGATGCAGACGACGAAGAAATTCAAAGACCACCCACCACCCACTTCATAGCGACTGTCGATGACTTAACCGACATGCTAGACTTCGACTCCGAAGACATCGATGGTATGGACGACGATGCAGGATTCGATCAAGAACCAGCGCCTACAGGGCACTGGAAGGCCACCTCGTCATACGACATTTACATGGTGGACATCCCAAAGGATGGGAATGGCGATGGAACAATGGAGGACGACCCCTCCAAGAAACAGCCTAAGCGCCGGCGTCAGCGGCGCCGCTCTAAATCCCGCCACAGCAAAAATGGAGATTCTGGCACCGGAGACAATAACACCCCGGACAGTGCCGAAGACAACCCCTCCAGCAGGATTCAGCGCAGGAGGATGGAGAAGCCAGCCCTCATGAGAGAGCGGCAGCCAAAGAGGTAGAGGACGATAATTATATGCCTCCCTCCGAAGACGAGGCAAGCCTCGACGACGACGAATTTGTCGTGCCTGAGGATCCCGTCGAACAAGAGCGTTTCAAACACAGGCTCATGGCCACGGCAAGCAGCCTCAAGAAAAAGCAGCAACAGCTTAGAGCTAACGAAAACTTGCTAGCCGACAGGTGGACTGAAGTCCTTGCGGCCGAAGAGTATGAACTCGAACGCCCCTCCAAGAGCTACCCAAAACGCAGGCTGCTACCCCAATTAGAGGAGGAAGCACCTAAACCTACATCACCAGCGCATAATACGGCCGACCGGCCACCTCGTGGCCGCGACAGAGAGGCCTCTCGGCCCTACACTCAAGCCACACCCCTGCGCCGCTCAAAAAATACCAAGG
>NW_021219874.1:0-4974 GCF_002162155.2 Triticum dicoccoides
TTTCATTTTTCTTTTATGCACCATGCTGGTATGAGATAGTCCTTGGTTGATTTATAGAATGCTCATTGCACTTCACTTAAATCTTTTGAGTATGGCTTTATAGAATGCTTCATGTGCTTCACTTATATCATTTGATGTCTGGATTGCCTGTTTCTCTTCACATAGAAAACCGCCATTTGTAGAATGCTCTTTTTCTTCACTTATATGTGTTAGAGCGTGGGCATATCTTTAGTAGAAAGAATTAAACTCTCTTGCTTCACTTATATCTTTTTAGAGAAATGACAGGAATTGGTCATTCACATGGTTAGTCATAAAATCCTACATAAAACTTGTAGATCGCTGAATATGATATGTTTGATTCCTTGCAATATTTTTGCGATATAAAGGTGGTGATATTAGAGTTATGCTAGTGGGTGACTGTGGATTAGTAGAAACACTTGTGTTGAGGTTTGTGATTCCCGTAGCATGCACGTATGGTGAACCGCTTTGTGATGAAGTTGGAGCACAATTTTATTTATTGATTGTCTTCCTTATGAGTGGCGGTCGGGGACGAGCGATGGTCTTTTCCTACCAATCTATCCCCCTAGAAGCATGCGCGTAGTACTTAATTTTCAATGGCTTGTAGATTTTTGCAATAAGTATATGATTTATTTATGACTAATGTTGAGTCCATGGATTATACGCACTCTCACCCTTCCATCATTGCTAGCCTCTTCGGTATCGTGCATTGCCCTTTCTCACCTCGAGAGTTGGTGCAAATTTCACCAGTGCATCCAAACCCCGTGATATGAGACGCTCTGTCACACATAAGCCTCCTTATATCTTCCTCAAAACAGCCACCACACCTACCTATCATGGCATTTCCATAGCCATTCCGAGATATATTGCCATGCAACTTCCATCATATCATATACATGACTTGAGAATTCATTGTAATATTGCCTTGCATGATCGTAAGATAGCTGGCATGATGTTTTCAGGGCTTGTCCGTTTTTTGATGTCATTGCTACGCTAGATCATTGCGCATCCCGGTACACCGCCGGAGGCATTCATATAGAGTCATATCTTTGTTCTAGATATTGAGTTGTAAGTAAATAAACGTGTGATGATCATCATTATTAGAGCATTGCCCCAGTGAGGAAAAGATGAAGGAGACTATGATTCCCCCACAAGTCAGGATGAGACTCCGGACTTTATGAAAAATAAAAGAGGCCAAAGAAGCCCAAATATAAAAAAGAGGCCAAAGAAGCCCACCAAAAAGAAAAAAAGAGAAAAAAATGAGAGAAAAAGAGAGAAGGGGCAATGCTACTATCCTTTTACCACACTTGTTCTTCAGAGTAGCACCATGTTCTTCATAGAGAGAGTCTCCTATGCTTTCACTTTCATATACTAGTGGGAATTTTCATTATAGAACTTGGCTTGCATATTCCGATGATGGGCTTCCTCAAATGCCCGAGGTCTTCATGAGCAAGCAAGTTGAATGCACACCCACTTAGTTTTCAGTTTGAGCTTTCATACACTTATAGCTCTAGTGCATGCGTTGCATGGCAATCCCTACTCACTCACATTGATATCTATCGATGGGCATCTCCATAGCCCGTTGATACGCCTAGTCGATGTGAGACTTTCTCCTTTTTTGTCTTCTCCACATAACCCCCACCATCATATTCTATTCCACCTATAGTGCTATGTCCATGGCTCACGCTCATGTATTGCGTGAAAGTTGAAAAAAGTTTGAGATTATTAAAGTATGAAACAATTGCTTGGCGTTGGGTTGTGCATGATTAAATACTTTGTGTGATGAAGATAGAGCAATAGCCAGACTATATGATTTTGCAGGGATAACTTTCTTTGGCCATGTTGTTTTGAAAATACATGATTGCTTTATTGGTACGCTCGAAGTATTATTATTTTTATGTCAAATGATAGACTATTGCTTTGAATCACTCGTGTCTTAATATTCATGCCATGATTAGACATATGATCAAGATTATGCTAGGTAGCATTCCACATAAAAAATTATTTTTTTATCATTTAACTACTTGAGGACGAGCAGGAATTAAACTTGGGGATGCTGATACGTCTTCGTCGTATCTATAATTTTTTATTGTTCCATGCCAATATTATTCAACTTTCATATACTTTTGGCAACTTTTTATACTATTTTTGAGACTAACATATTGATCCAGTGCCCAGTGCCAGTTCTTGTCTGTTGCATGTTTTGTGTTTCGCAGAAATCCAATATCAAATGGAGTCCAAACGAGATAAAAACGGACGAAGATTTTTCTTGGAATATTTATGATTTTTGGGAAGTAAAATCAACGCGAAACAGTGTCCGGGGTGGCCACGAGAAAGGGGGGCGCCCTCCCCCCTGGGCGCGCCCTGGACTCTCATGGGCCAACCGTAATGCGGTTGATGCTCTTCTTCTGGCGCAAGAAAGCTAATTTTACGAGAAAAATCTGGGCGAAAGATTCACCCCAATCAGAGTTACGGATCTCCGGATATTTAAGAAACAGTGAAGGGGTAGAATCTGAGAACGCAGAAACAGAGAGATAGATCCAATCTCGGAGGGGCTCTCGCCCCTCTCACGCCATGGGAGCCAAGGACTAGAGGGGAAACCCTTCTCCCATCTAGGGAGGAGGTCAAGGAAGAAGAATAAGAAGGGAGGCCCTCTCCCCCTTGCTTCCGGTGGCGCCAGAACGCTGCCGGAGGCCATCATCATCACCGCAATCTTCACTAACAACTTCACCGCCTTCATCACCAACTCTTCCCCCCTCTATGCAGCGGTGTAACCTCTCTCTTACCCGCTGTAATCTCTACTTAAACATGGTGCTCAACGCTATATATTATTTTCCAATGATGTATGGCTATCTTATGATGTTTGACTAGATCCGTTTTGTCCTATGGGTTAATTGATAATTGTGATTGGTTTGAGTTGCATGTTTTATTATTGGTGTTGTCCTATTGTTCCCTCCGTGTCACGCAAGCGTGAGGGATTCCCACTGTAGGGTTTGCAATATGTTTATGATTTGCTTATGGTGGGTGGCGTGAGTGACAGAAGCACAGACCCGACTAAGTAGGTTGTTTGCGTATGGGATAAATGGGACATGATACTTTAATGCTATGGTTGGGTTTTACCTTAATGAATCTTTAGTAGTTGCGCACTGCTTGCTAGGGTTCCAATCATAAGTGCATATGGTCCAAGTAGAGAAAGTATGTTAGCTTATGCCTCTCCCTCAAATAGAATTGCAACAGTGATTACCGGTCTAGATATCGATTGCCTTGGACAAATAACTTTCTCGTAACAAAATGCTCTCTACTAATATTTACTTTAGTGCATCTTTATCTAAACAGCCCCTACTTTTTATTTCCGTGTTCTTTATTATCTTGCAAACCTATTCTATCACACCTACAAAGTACCTCTAGTTTCATACTTGTTCTAGGTAAAGCTAACGTCAAGCGTGCATAGGGTCGTATCAGTGGCCGATAGGACTTAAGAGAGTATTTGTTCTACCATTAGCTCCTCGTTGGGTTCGACACTCTTACTTATCAAAAGAGGCTACAACTATCCCGTATACTTGCGGGTTATCAGCTGTCCACCAGCGCGAGGGGGAGGGGCAAGGGAGAGAGCCATCGACGTAGCCGAGCAGGTAATGTTTCCCAAGGAGTGGAAGAACCTGCGCACGCCAGAAGATGTAGTTGTCCGATGACAACTTGATGGTGATGAGGTGGCCGAGGTGAAACGGCGGCGGCTACGAAGATCCCATCGAGGAGATAGCCTAGGGTGAGGACACCATAGAGGCCATCATCGGGACCAGGGGCGCGGCCGGAGGAAGAAAGGGCGCGGGGGTAGATGGCGCCGCAGCCGGGCCCGACGCCGACAGCCCCGCCACAAGGCGGACTCGGGCGCCACCGGCAATAGCGACGGGACAGTACCCGCGGCAGGAGAGGCGGTCGGCGCAGCAGAGGTGTGCACCACGAGCTCGCGCCCAAACGACGAGGCCGCTGGAGGAGTCGAGAAGAAGGAGCCAACTCTCCATGTCCCGAGCGGGGCCGGCACATCGGCGGCGTCCAGCGGGAGGGACAGCACCGCCGCGAGGGAGGCCGGAAGAAAAGCCATGGTGGTGGAACCAGACGTGGCGGCAGTCGACATGGCGGCGGCGCGATGGGGAGCGGCGGCGGTGATGACGGCGGCGACGGCAGTGTTGGGTATTAGGGTTTCGCGGAAGCGAATCGTAACCTAGCTTGATACCATGTAAGACAATAGGTTTGGGGGGAACTGGCACAACCCTCTAGGGATGGCCTATCACATATATATAATAAGTAGGATACAACGTTACAATATACAAATATGTATACAGAGGTTATACAGTCTAACAAACAGCATGATCTTCCTGCTAAGATTTTCAAAATGGTGAGGCGGTGATGGGTGGCAAAAGTGTGTTTATTCCACGACAGGCGACAACACAGAAGAAGCATGTGTTTTGCACGGGCATGCTAAGAGCATCTCCAATAGAAGATGTAAATTTGAAGATGTAAAACAGGAGATGTAAAAATTTACATCTTCAAAAAGTGCTTTCTACATCTCAAAAAAGAGGAATCTCTAACAGATGATGTAAGTTGGTGATGTAAAAATGCAACTTCAATAGATGATGCAAATGGAGATGTAAAAACTAGAATTGGGGTGCAAAGCGGTGGCGGCCATAACATTGTGTCTGAATCGGGACGACAGCCGCGGGGCAAAAGCTGTGCGGCGGGGCGGTGGTGGTGCGGCGGCTGAAAATATGGTCGATTCGCAGCGTGCAGGCGGAGCGGCGGTGTGGTGGTAGCGGGGCGGGTACTTGGCGGTGGCGGATGAGCGGTGGCGACAGCAGAAACGGCGGCGGGGACGAACTGGGCGCCGACAGTGGAGTAGCAAAAAATATGGCCGATTCACAGCGTGCAGGCGGAGCGGCGATTCGGTGATGGCATGGA
>NW_021219875.1:0-1537 GCF_002162155.2 Triticum dicoccoides
GCTACGTCTACGGCGAGGAGGAGCAGGAGGAGCAGGAGGAGGAGGACGAAGAGGAGGAGGACGAAGAGGAGGAGGACGAGGAGGAGCTGGCGACTGTTCCGACGAGGAGGCGCAAGAAGAAGAAGAGGGCGGCCAGGTCAGGCGAGCCGCGCATCAAGTGGGCGTCCAAGGAGGAGGAATACCTCGCCGAAGCATGGAAAGTCATTTGCCTCGACCCGACCACCGGCACGAACCAGAATATCAAGACGTACTGGGAGCGCATCAAGGCCGAGCTCGACGAGCGCAAGCTCGTCGACCCCTACTTCAAAGGCGTCTACATGTAGAGCGGGTCGAAGGCGATGGCGAACCATTGGGGGTGTACCCAGGGGGCATGCAACAAATGGCATGGGGTCATCGAGGAGGTCGCGGCTCGCCCGGAGAGCGGCGCCAGCATTGAGGATCAGGTATGCCACGCGGGTTTCTCGCCTCTCTTCGCCGTGTGCGCCCGCCAACAGTTTGTTCCTCCGCGCAGTTGCTGCGCATGTTCGCCATGTATCGGCAGGGCAACAGCGACACCGAATTCAAGTACCTCCATGTTTACAAGCGCATTGACAAGTGCGACAAGTGGGGGGAAGTCGGGCGCACCCTCGACAAGGCCAAGGAGACCAACAAGCCGGACGCGCCGACTCCGGGCACGTCAAAAGGGCGGCCGGACGACAACAAAGGTGCCAAGAAGGGGAAACACGCCGACACGGCCACCGCTCGAGTGCAGGAGTCCATTGAGCACTGCCTCGCCGACGCACAGGCCCGGGCCATCCTTCGTGAAGAGAAGACCGACGCGCGGTGGTCGGCGTTGATGTCGAGCAGCATCGCCAAGCTCGACCTACTCCGGACCAACGTCGCCGCGAAGAAGAGAAACACCGACCTGGCTTTCCTGCTGGGTGGGGCGGACATGCTCTAGAGCAACGACGAGGCGTTCAAGGGGTGGTACTTGGCGGAGCATGGCCTTATCCTGAACCAGCTTTCCTCGAGTACGCCGCCCACGCCCACGCTCACGCCCACGCCGACGCCCTCGCCAAGCCCGAGCGATAATGCCGCCAAGACTCCCCGCAGCACAGAAGCCATGCCGACACCGCCAAGCCCGCGCACGCCGACTCCACCGACGCCGGAGGCCGACCTCGCTGTCTGATGCGCATGCGCGTTCTTTTTGCTTTTTGTACGCCGAACTTTTCATTCGATCGCCGAACTTGTGGCCTCTTAATCGCTGGATTTGTGGCGTCTATTTTGTGCGTGGGAATGACTACATTTGAATTTGCCGCGGCTTGGGGGTGGCGCTTGGGGGCGTGGCTGGGAGCTAGGTCGCCCCCAGGGGCCAATCTAGCGCCAGTTTGCCCTCAGGCCGCTCTTTTTCGACGCCCTGGGAGGCTGAACGGCTGGAGATGCTCTTAGCGTTTCAAAACATGGCGGGCCCTCTTTATGTACGACTTATTTGACATGAACCCAATAGAAAATTAAGCCTGACCCCATCAAGCTGCAAAGCCCACATGAATGGACCAGT
>NW_021219876.1:0-1856 GCF_002162155.2 Triticum dicoccoides
ACCGTGATGATCCGCAGCGTCAGATCGGGCGGGAGGAGCGGCGGTGGATGCAATGGCGCGCTTCGTTCTCCATTGGGATGGATCCGGTTTGCTGGATCGAAGGGCGGCTTCGATTCACCCCTCATTCTAGATGGATGGTTCTTCTCGATCTGGAGAACGACGTCCTCGCCGGCGAGTATCTTCCAGACAGAGAGATGATTGAGGTAGGTCTTCATTTCAAACTTGATGATTATGACATAGTTGTTGGCGAGTGTGTGCAGATTGACGTACGACCGAAAGCATCGGAGATGATTGATCTGACGGAGCCGATCCAGGCACGACCGGGAGGACGGTTTTGGGCGCTTCTAGAGAGCGATGACGAAGACCAAGCGGAGTGTCATGCACCCACCAAAGTCATGGTCTCGTCAGGTGTCGGTCCGCTGCCGTTGCCGGAGCCCATGAGTAAGATCGTTCGACGTTGTTCAAAATTTGAAAATTCCAAGTCGGCCATGAAGCCATGAATCGGACCGATCCCTAAGGTAATGAGAGAACCGGTGACCTTGTCACAATTTTTGCCCGACAATTGGACTATGGTTACGAGAAAGAAGAAGAAAGGAAAGTTTAGCCGGCCACCGCCGCCGCCAAGATCGCCGGTGGCGACATCGGCGAGTACTGTTTGAGCGGCCAGACGGGCTCGTTTGAATATGATATTGGGTCGTGGACCTGGTTTGGATGTTTCGCCGGATGGAACGATGGTCGTGGGTCTTTCAGGTTCGGGCGAGGCCCAGCTGGAGGCCCAAGCCTCGTTTCATCACAAACAGGCGGACGTACATGTTGCATCGCTGCCAGTCACGCAATCGATCGAGACTAGGGTGGCGGTGCCGGGCTTCTGTTCGCTGGGTACTGGGCGAGCGAGGAGGATCTCCTGCGCCGACGCCATGACCGGATGAGGGCAGCCGCCCATCAAGCGAGCGCCGCACACCGCTGGTGCTTCAACTGCTGGAGGGACCGGGCGTGGCGCCCCGCCGTCCAGTACTGCCGTGGCGGCTGGGCCCGGGCGTGGCACTCAGCCAGTACTGGCCGCCGGCGGCGCTGGTCGTGGTGCCCCGACGGCTGGGGGGAACGGCGCTATCGGGCGGAGCGCCCTGCCTCCGCCGAGGTCGGTGGGAACGGGAGTGCAGCCAAGAGCTGCCGCCGGCCGGGGCGTTCCCTCATCCGTACAGCAGGGGATCGAGACATCTAACTCTTCGGCGTTGACACATGCGCCTAGGCCCAATACGCGACAACCGGATGAATCGGCGCAGCCACCTGCAGCAGCCAAGGCACCGGCCCTAGGAAGGGGTCGTGGTGCGCAAGTGTAACGCCCGGATAATTAGGCTACAGTAAAACTCTTCTAATGATACCATGTCATCGGTGATTACTGTTGCTAAATTTTCGTTAGTTCAAACCGATTCAAAAATCAATTCAGAAAATGACAAACAACAAAAGTATTTAAAAGTTGAAACCAAAAATGTTCGATGGATGCCAAATATTGCACTGGTAATTATGGTGAAGTATACACATTTTTAAAAAACGCCTAAATACTTTAAAATGAAATAAAACAGAAAAGAAAATAAATAAAAAGAAAAAGGAAAACACAAAAACAAAAGAACTAACAAAAAGAAAAAAAAGAAAAAGGGGGAAGCACCCCCCCTCCCCCGGGCTTCAGCCTAGCAGGCCATAGGCCGGCCCAGCTGCGGCCCACCCCGCACCCATAAGATCCCCCATTCCTCCAGTACCCACCGACACCCCCACTCCGTCCCCGCAAAATATCTCCTCCCCCTCTCTCCCGATTGGATCGGGATCGAGGAGGAGACCGCTCGCCGCCGCCTCGCCCT
>NW_021219877.1:0-1008 GCF_002162155.2 Triticum dicoccoides
AAGCTCATTAGAGCTACGTCGTGATATAGCCCAGTACAGAGGCACCGCACACCCACTATGCTTCACAGACGAAGTAATGGATCATCAAATCCCCGAGGGTTTCAAACCCGTAAACATCAAATCATATGATAGCACTACAGATCCTGCGGTATGGATCGAGGATTATCTCCTTCATATCCACATGGCCCGCGGTGATGATCTCCACGCCATCAAATACCTCCCACTCAAGCTTAAAGGACCAGCTCGGCATTGGCTTAACAGCTTGCCAGCAGGATCAATCGGTTGTTGGGAGGACCTGGAAGCCGCATTCCTCGACAATTTCCAGGGCACTTATGTGCGACCACCAGACGTCGATGACCTAAGCCACGTAATTCAGTAGTCAGAGGAATCGGCCAGGCAATTTTGGACACGGTTCTTAACAAAGAAAAATCAAATAGTCGACTGTCCGGACACAGAGGCCCTAGCAGCCTTCAAGCACAATATCCGTGACGAGTGGCTTGCCCGACACCTTGGACAGGAAAAGCCGAAATCTATGGCAGCACTCACGACACTCATGACCCGCTTTTGCGCGGGAGAAGACAGCTGGCTCGCTCGTAGCAACAATATGACCAAGAACCCTGGTAATTCGGATACCAGGGACAGTAGTGGCAGGTCGCGTCGCAACAAGCAGAAGCACCGCATTAACGGCGAAAATGCTGAGGATACGACAGTTAATGCTGGATTCAGAGGCTATAAATCCGGTCAGCGGAAAAAGCCATTCAAAAGAAATCCTAGGGGCCCGTCCAGTTTGGACCGAATACTTGACCGCTTATGCCAGATACACGGCACCCCCAAAAAGCCGGCCAATCACACCAACAGGGATTGTTGGGTGTTCAAGCAGGCAGGCAAGTTAAATGCCGAAAATACAGACAAGGGGCTGCATAGCGATGACGACGAAGAGCCCCGGCCGCCGAACAACAGTGGATAGAAGGGTTTTCCCCCACAAGTGCGGACGGTGAACATGATATA
>NW_021219878.1:0-388 GCF_002162155.2 Triticum dicoccoides
AGACTTTTGAAAAGTTCAAAGAGTTTCAGAACGAGGTTGAGAATCAGCTTGGCAAGACTATAAAGCTTCTGCGATCTGATCGTGGAGGTGAGTACATGAGCCAGGAGTTTGATGATCATTTGAAAAGTCGAGGTATAGTACCTCAGCTCACACCTCCGGGTACGCCACAGAGAAATGGCATGTCGGAACAGAGGAATAGGACCTTGTTGGACATGGTCCGGTCTATGATGAGCAAACAGGATTTACCCTTGTCATTCTGGGGATACGCTCTAGAAACTGCAGCTTTCACACTTAACAGGGTACCATCAAAACCGTATCCAAGACACCACATGAGATGCGGACCGGGAAGAGTCCCAGTTTGTCTTTTCTAAAGATTTGGGGTTTTGAA
>NW_021219879.1:0-1780 GCF_002162155.2 Triticum dicoccoides
TTTCCTGTGCTGCGTCACTATCCCGCTCAAGAGGTAGTACTTCATCGAGTTCTACTTTCCTCCCACTTACTTCTTTCGAGAGAAACTCTTTTTCCAGAAAGCATCCGTTCTTGGCAACAAAGATCTTGCCTTCGGATCTTAAGTAGAAGGTATACCCTACAGTTTCCTTAGGGTATCCTATGAATACGCATTTTTCTGACTTGGGTTCGAGCTTTTCAGGTTGAAGTTTCTTGACATAAGCTTCGCATCCCCAAACTTTTAGAAACGACAGCTTAGGTTTCTTTCCAAACCATAATTCATACGGTGTCGTCTCAACGGATTTAGACGGTGCCCTATTTAAAGTGAATGTAGCTGTCTCTAGAGCGTATCCCCAAAATGATAGCGGTAAATCGGTAAGAGACATCATAGACCGCACCATATCCAATAGAGTGCGATTTCGACGTTCGGACACACCGTTTCGTTGAGGTGTTCCAGGCGGCGTGAGCTGTGAAACGATTCCACATTTCTTTAAGTGTGTACCAAATTCGTGACTTAAGTATTCTCCTCCACGATCTGATCGTAAGAATTTTATCTTTCGGTCACGTTGATTCTCCACCTCATTCTGAAATTCCTTAAACTTTTCAAAGGTCTCAGACTTGTGTTTCATTAAGTAGACATACCCATATCTACTTAAGTCATCAGTGAGAGTGAGAACATAACGATATCCTCCGCGAGCCTCAACGCTCATTGGACCGCACACATCAGTATGTATGATTTCCAATAAGTTGGTTGCTCGCTCCATTGTTCCGGAGAACGGAGTCTTGGTCATCTTGCCCAAGAGGCATGGTTCGCACGTGTCAAACGATTCATAATCAAGAGACTCTAAAAGTCCATCGGCATGGAGCTTCTTCATGCGCTTGACACCAATGTGACCAAGGCGGCAGTGCCACAAGTATGTGGGACTATCGTTATCAACTTTAAATCTTTTGGCATCTACACTATGAACATGTGTAATATTATGCTCGAGATTCATTAAGAATAAACCATTGACCATCGGAGCATGACCATAAAACATATCTCTCATATAAATCGAACAACCATTATTCTCAGACTTAAATGAGTAGCCATCTCGTATTAAACGAGATCCAGATACAATGTTCATGCTCAAACTTGGCACTAAATAACAATTATTGAGGTTCAAAACTAATCCCGTAGGTAAATGTAGAGGCAGCGTGCCGACGGCGATCACATCGACTCTGGAACCATTCCCGACGCGCATCGTCACCTCGTCCTTTGCCAGTCTTCGTTTATTCCGCAGCTCCTGCTGTGAGTTACAAATATGAGCAACGCATCGGTATCAAATACCCAGGAGTTACTACGATTACTGGTAAGGTACACATCAATCACATGTATATCAAATATACCTTTGGTGTTGCCGGCCTTCTTATCCGCTAAGTATTTGGGGCAGTTCCGCTTCCAGTGACCCTTCCCCTTGCAATAAAAGCACTCAGTCTCAGGCTTGGGTCCATTCTTTGACTTCTTCCTGGTAACTGGCTTACCAGGTGCGGCAACATCTTTGCCGTCCTTCTTGAAGTTCTTCTTACCCTTGCCCTTCTTGAACTTAGTGGTCTTATTGACCATCAACACTTGATGTTCTTTCTTGATTTCAGCCTCTGCTGACTTCAGCATCGAGAACACTTCAGGAATGGTCTTTTCCATTCCCTGCATGTTGTAGTTCATCACAAAGCTCTTGTAGCTTGGTGGGAGCGACTGGAGGATTCTGTCAATGACCGCCTCATCT
>NW_021219880.1:0-1943 GCF_002162155.2 Triticum dicoccoides
ACTAGAAGTGTTTCGGGTGATTTCGGAGAAAACCGGAGTGCCTCAAGGGCCGGCCGGCCTCTCCCCCTTGCTCCTTTATATACAGGGGCAGGGGGGCACCTCTAGACACACAAGTTGATCTTCGTGATTGTTCTCTTAGCCGTGTGTGGTGCCCCCCTCCACCATAATCCTCGATAATATTGTAGCGGTGCTTAGGCGAAGCCCTGCGACGGTAGAACATCAAGATCGTCACCACGCCGTCGTGCTGATGGAACTCTTCCCCGAAAACTTTGCTATATCGGAGTCCGGGGATCGTCATCGAGCTGAATGTGTGCTAGAACTCGGAGGTGCCATAGTTTCGGTGCTTGATCGGTCGGGCCATGAAGACGTATGACTACATCAACCGCGTTGTGCTAAAACTTCTGCTTCCGGTCTACGAGGGTACGTAGACAACACTCTCCCCTCTCGTTGCTATGCATCACCATGATCTTGCGTGTGCGTAGGAATTGAAATTACTATGTTCCCCAACAGTGGCATTCGAGCCTAGGTTTTATGTGTTGATGTTATGCACGAGTAGAACAAAAGTTAGTTGTGGGCGATATAAGTCATACTGCTTACCAGCATGTCATACTTTGGTTCGGCGGTATTGTTGGATGAAGCGGCCCGGACTAACATTACGCGTATGCTTACGCGAGACTGGTTCTACCGACGTGCTTTGCACACAGGTGGCTGGTGGGTGTCAGTTTCTCCAACTTTAGTTGAACCAAGTGTGGCTAAGCTTGGTCCTTGCGAAGTTTAAAACAGCACCAACTTGACAAACTATCGTTGTGGTTTTTGATGCGTAGGTAAGAACGGTTCTTCCTAAAGCCCGTAGCAGCCACGTAAAACTTGCAACAACAAAGTAGAGGACGTCTAACTTGTTTTTGCAGGGCATGTTGTGATGTGATATGGTCAAGACATGATGCTAAATTTTATTGTATGAGATGATCATGTTTTGTAACCGAGTTATCGGCAACTGGCAGGAGCCATATGGTTGTCGCTTTATTGTATGCAATGCAATTGCGCTGTAATGCTTTACTTTATCACTAAGCGATAGCGATAGTCGTGGAAGCATAAGTTTTGGCGAGACAACAATGATGCTATGATGGTGATCAAGTTGTTGCGCCGGTGACGATGGTGATCATGACGGTGCTTCGAAGATGGAGATCACAAGCACAAGATGATGATGGCCATATCATATCACTTATATTGATTGCATGTGATGTTTATCTTTTATGCATCTTATCTTGCTTTGATTGACGGTAGCATTATAAGATGATCCCTCACTAAATTATCAAAGTATAAGTGTTCTCCCTGAGTATGCACCGTTGTGAAATTTCTTCGTGCTGAGACACCACGTGATGATCGGGTGTGATAGGCTCTACGTTCAAATACAACGGGTGCAAAACAGTTGCACACGCGGAATACTCAGGTTTAACTTGACGAGCCTACCATATAACAGATATGGCCTCGGAACACGGAGACCGAAAGGTCGAGCGTGAATCATATAGTAGATATGATCAACATATTGATGTTCACCATTGATACTACTCCATCTCACGTGATGATCGGACATGGTTTAGTTGATTTGGATCACGTGATCACTTAGAGGATTAGAGGGATATCTTTCTAAGTGGGAGTTCTTAAGTAATATGATTAATTGAAATTAAATTTATCATGAACTTAGTACCTGATATTATCTTGCTTGTCTATGTTTCATTGTAGATAGATGGCTCGTGCTGTTGTTCCGTTGAATTTTAATGCGTTCCTTGAGAAAGCAAAGTTGAAAGATGATGGTAGAAATTACACGGACTGGGTCCGTAACTTGAGGATTATCCTCATTGCTGCACAGAAGAATTACGTCCTAGAAGCACCGCTAAGTGCCAAGCCTGCTGCAGGAGCAACACCAGATGTTATGAACGTCT
>NW_021219881.1:0-1160 GCF_002162155.2 Triticum dicoccoides
GGGCGTAGCCATACTTGGTTCAACTAAAGTTGGAGAGACAGTCGCCCGCAAGCCATCTCTGTGCAAAGCACGTCGAGGGAACCGGTCTCGCGTAAGCGTACGCGTAAGGTTGGTCTGGGTCGTCTCGTCCAACAATACCGCCGAACCAAAATATGACATGCTGGTAGGCAGTATGACTTGTATCGTCCACAACTCACTTGTGTTCTACTCGTGCATATAACATCAACATCAATAACCAGGCTCGGATGCCACTGTTGGGTTTCGTAGTAATTTCAAAAATTTTCCTACGCGCACACAGGATCATGTGATGCATAGCAACGAGAGGAGAGTGTTGTCTACGTACCCAACGCAGACCGACTGCGGAAGCGATGACACGACATAGAGGAAGTAGTCGTACGTCTTCACGATCCAACCGATCAAGCACCGAAACTACGGCACCTCCGAGTTCGAGCACACGTTCAGCTCGATGACGATCCCCGGACTCTGATCCAGCAAAGTGTCGGGGAAGAGTTTCGTCAGCACGACGGCGTGGTGATGATCTTGATGAACTACAGCAGCAGGGCTTCGCCTAAACTCCGCTACAGTATTATCGAGGAATATGGTGGTAGGGGGCACCGCACACGGCTAAGGAATCGATCACGTGGATCAACTTGTGTCAACTTGTGTGTTTAGAGGTGCCCCTGCCTCCGTATATAAAGGAGCCAAGGGGGGGAGGAGGCGCCGGCCAGGAGGAGGTGGCGCAGGAGGAGTCCTACTCCTACCGGGAGTAGGACTCCCCCCCCCAATCCTATTCCAACTAGGATTCCCAAGGGGGAAAGAGGGAGAGGGGTGGCCGGCCACCTCTCCTAGTCCTAATAGGACTAGGGGAAGGGGGGAGGCGCGCAGCCCCCTTGGGCTGCCCCTTTCTCCTTTCCACTAAGGCCCATGATGGCCCATATGGCTCCCGGGGGGTTCCGGTAACCTCCCGGTAACCTGGTAAAATCCCGATTTCACCCGGAACACTTCCGATGTCCAAACATAGACTTCCAATATATCAATCTTTATGTCTCGACCATTTCGAGACTCCTCGTCATGTCCGTGATCATATCCGGGACTCCGAACAACCTTCGGTACATCAAAATGCATAAACTCATAATATAACTGTCATCGTAACCTTAAGC
>NW_021219882.1:0-644 GCF_002162155.2 Triticum dicoccoides
TATGCTTGTAGATCATGAAAAGAATGCTTTAGGTGCTGGTTATATTGTTGAATTCATTCATGATGCTAGTGAAAATTATTATGAGGGAGGAACATATGCTTGTAGGAATTGCAATGATATCAAGTTTCCTCTCTATGTGTTGAAAATCTTGAAGCTATGCTCGTTTTGCCTTCCTATGCTTGTTGATTATTGTTCCCATAAGTTGTTTGATCACAAAATCCCTATGCATAGGAAGTGGTTTAGACTTAAATGTGCTAGTCATATGCTTCATGATGCTCCCGTTATATTTCAATTCTTATCTTTTATGTGAGCATCATTGTCATCATCATAGCTAGAAAGGCATTAAAGAAAATCACTTGTTTGGAGACAACCCAATATTTACCCTTACTGTTTTTGTGTGTTCACATGATTATGCTACTGTATTGATCATGTTTTATAGCTTTTGTTTCAATAAAGTGCCAAGTAAGACCTTTAGGATAGCTTACGGTGATAGTTGTGTTGATCCTGCTGAAAATCAGAAACTTTTGCACCGAGTAAATTAGTTTTTATAGTTCACAGAAACGTGCTTTTGATATGATTCTTTTTGCTCTGGATTGGTAACCAAATTTCCCAGTACTTCCTAATTTTGCAGGAATTTTGGAGTC
>NW_021219883.1:0-807 GCF_002162155.2 Triticum dicoccoides
CAGTTGGGCTGGCCCACCTAAAACTCACTGGGCGACCATGTGGTAATGCACGCGCGCGGTACATAGCAGTGCTTGGCTTGATTGCACATGAGAGCGATTAAAATTACTGATGACTGTTGTACCATTCTACATAAGTACAATTTGCAGTGTTTGTGGTCATGGGGTTGTCTAATTAAATTTTAGCTTTACTTCTGTGAGACGACTCCGTACACTCTCTCTATGTCCTTACCAATCTGTCAATCACTATCTGTCAAGCGATTCAGGCTTACTAAGGGAAGCCACCCGAAATGTGATTGTTGGTTCCCTTGAGTGACGTGAGAGGATAGCATATAGGATGACTGGGCATGAGGCGGCAAGGGAAAGTACCGCCTTGAAGTGACCGAGTGGAATGGAAAAGAACAGAGGTGCGTGTTTGTTGTAATACCGGATATCAGTCAGTAGTTCCCAATGCCTCCAATGCCTATGCCTATCTAAAATATCTACTGTGCAAAGATGCAGCAAATAATACACTCGATGAGATTGGATAACTCCAAGACATGGAAGTGAAATTAATGAAATCAGATATTCATCTTCTGATTAGAAAACCCTCTCTCTCTCTAGATCACGTGAATGGTAGATAGTGACATAAATTCATTTGTACTTGGGTGGGTCAGTAGCAAAGGATCATTTGTTTTAGGGAAAATAATACATTTGTTTATGTACGCCGCACACAGTTCAATATGGCTATCAGTTATGTCACCATGCTTAGGCCTTGGCCATCGCGGAGCAAGGTGAGTGATAAGGGTTGTTGCTATTTTGGGTTTTTTT
>NW_021219884.1:0-1765 GCF_002162155.2 Triticum dicoccoides
TTGGGTGGAAGAGCGGAGTTTGGAACCCAAATCCGGCGCTTCTGAGAGCTAGAACCGGAGGAAGATCCCAAAGCACGAGTGTGCTTACGAGACTCCTCGTAAGTGAGTTGAGCTGTCTCTGCATTAATGGCCTTGTTCACAAGGGCTTGGAAGGTATCACAATGATGCAGGTGGAGATCACGACGCAACTTGGGGTTGAGACCCTTCCGGAACCTAGCCTGCTTCTTGGCGTCCGTGGACACCTCTTCTGTGGCATAACGGGCGAGGTTCTCAAACTCTCTACTATAGGCATCAACAGCCATCTTACCCTGGGTGAAACTACAGAACTCTTCTCTCTTGCGATCAATGAGGGCTTCAGGGATGTGATGCTCGCGAAAAGCCTCAACGAAATCCCTCCAGGTGGAAGTCTGGCCAGCTGGAAGCATAGCCTCATAGTTCTGCCACCAAAGACTAGCAGGACCTTCCAGGTGGTATGCAGCATAGGTGACCTTATCATCTTCCGCTACGCTCGCGGAAAGCAGCTTATGAGTGATGCTACGGAGCCAATCATCTGCATCGAGTGGCTCGATGGAATGATGAAAGGTAGGTGGGTGCAAGCGAATGAAGCCATGAATGGTCACAGACTTATTGGACTGATGTGCGGTGTTCTCCTCGATACGTGCCAACAAGTGGTTGGTCTCACGCTTGTTCCTCTCCATCTCTAGCATGAACTCTGTCAACGAAGGCTGATCAGGAGGATCCTCATCCCTACCATCTCCGTGGTTCTGGCTACGAGCAACGGAACTTCGCTTAGCCGATGACATCCTGAGAAACGAACCAAGGACGGAATCAGCATCAACTATGGACTGTAGAATGTAGGACAAGGAATTAGTATCTCTCGAACTCCTAGGGAAATTTCGGCAGCATAACGGCAGTGAAATGCTCAGAATGAGACATCCTACTAAAAAATGGGGTGGTAACATACTCATCATCATCACTCAAGGTTCGGAGGTAGTACTAAGCAGACTACACCGGAAGTACTCGAAAACTAGGGTATGACTCTGATCAACCAATCCTATGGAACTACGGAGTAGTAACACGTGATCCTGATAGACGGAAGATAAGCCTAGTTCCTTAACCCCGTCGGAAAGATAGAACGACTCAGATCAGAAGGTCATGAGGTATAAGGAGTAAAAAGAGCCTTACGTTCCTTCCCACAATCAATTCCCTTACATAACTAAAGAATTTCTAGACTCAACTTCGACCAGTATGGCTTGGTAAACCTACAGGCAGTCAGGCTCTGATACCAACGCTGTCAGGACCCCAACACGATGCCACATCGATCTAGCATGTAACACCTCATATCGCTTTGCGGCCTCACGCACGGTATCCCCACGGGTGTCGCCTTACCTTTGCCCGGGACCGTTTGCGCATTTTGGCACACGTATATGATGGTGTCGCTAGCATCCATATGATAAAGAGCCCGGGCTGACATGGCTAGTCGTAAACCCAAAGTGGCACTAACTTACAGGGACAGGCATCCATGACCCAGCATCGAACGTGTCGGTCATCAGTGAGTGAATCCAGGCTGTAGCACTGGGCTAACAGGACTCCGGTGAACCGGGCTGTAGCGGGCTAGCAGGACTCCGGTATTCATCGCGTGACATTTCCCCGAAGGGACAGACACAGGATCGAAGAAGGACACATGCCGGCCTGCCTAAGTGTTCCGGAGCAGTAGCAAGCTACCAGGGCTCAGTGGAAGCACTAGGAGACATTTCCCGGTAAG